>NC_041358.1:15207882-15320382 GCF_900634415.1 Cottoperca gobio
ACCTTCAATGTGTTGCGATCTATATGACTTTCTTTTTTACATAATCCATGCATTAATTCCTACACAGGAGTCGATGGGGAAGAGCTCTGATGGGAAGGCCTATGTAATCACAGGAACATGGAACCCCAACATGGCAGCCTTCCAGCCGCTTAATGAAGACACACCTAAAGGTGAGGCGAGTTATTGTCCCCCTAAATGTCACACAGATACACAGATTACACAGATTACACAGATCACACAGATCACACAGATCACACAGATTACACAGATTACACAGATCACACAGATCACACAGATCACAGTTTGATTTACATCCAGTCACTGTAAAAAAAAAAAATTCAGTTGTATGTCACTGAGCAAAACTAGCAACCCTTTGACTTCTTTCTTGAACGTAATTTACAACTATGCATAAAGACACCTTGGTCAAATGTTTTAATGCTGTTAAAATGTCCTTCTTTAATAAATCTAGTTCACATAGCAGTGATTTGTTAGCTTTATGAAGTCCTTGTGCCCGAGGTTTGGCTACATTTATGATCTGTGTCAAGTACCCGTTTACTGGATGTTCACACACACACACACACACACACACACACACACACACACACACACACACACATATGAAGTAGGAATTATTTCCATACATTAATGTCACAAATGTGATGTGGGACTGCACAAAGCTCAAGGTCATGTCTGAGAAATATGCAGTGCTTGCATTTGAGCCTGGATGTGATAATTGCCTTCATTAATTCTATAGCATAACATATAGTCTTGTACCTTGTCATCCATTACTTGTCGAAGCCTGGCATGTTTTCACACATTGAAGTGTAAACACATCTTGTCAGGCAGCAAAGCCAACAGAGCTGTGGACACTCACTCGTGTGATAAATAGAATTTTGAAAGCAACATTTTAGGAGATAATTTTTTATGTAATTCACTTTGCAGTCCTTTCTGGTATTCTAGCTATTCAGGTCTTTGAGCTTTATATCTTTTCCTCCTTTTATTGGCTCTTTGTTTTGCATGTTGGTAAGTTAGAGAAAGAGGGAAGGTTTATTGATTTGGTTATATCAGTTTTTTAAATAATAACATCTAGAACCTGAATTTGATCAATATCAAATGAAATGTTCATGATTCATGAAATATATTTTAAAACTGTAAATGTGTTATTTATTTATTCCATTCCTCACATACAATCCTATTTTCATGCATGTATGCAGTGCTATATTTATATATTTTATACTTTATTTAACTTTTATTGCTGAGCTGACCCGACCAACAAATGCCCTTGTACCGTTGACCCTATGTTAACCTGCATATGACTAATAAAGTCAAACTAAACTGAACAGACTTGCTATCTGAAATGTGTGTTCATAAATCAGAATGCGCTCAGATAAACATATTGGACTTGAACAAGTTCATTTATCATGTACGTGAAAGGCGACCAATTTTATTGTTTTTTTCAAAGGGAAGCATTTACATGTGTTCAGACCGGATTCCAAAGAGTGAATCCAGGCAGAGAGCTTTCCTTTCCTAACAAATTAGACCACTTGGCAACTTGCTGACTCGGAGGACTCTGAGAGTTTGACTTGAAGGTGGATGGCAGGTCTGTCAAAGCCGTCTACCTCATGGGAGTCGGACTGTAGAAAGAAAGACACACACGCACACACGCACACACGCACACGCAGAGAGAAAATCTGCCCTCCAAAATCTGCCCTCCTGAGAGATGCTCAGAAGTAGAAGTAATCCTTACCATGAGAGCCTCAATAGATAAATTAGTTATAACAAGTGACTAGTTTTTCATACATTATCATGCATTTTAATGTGACACGAAACTGATGATGATTTTCTAAGTGGAGGTTTTGAAACGAGTTTACTTCCCTCTGGAAGCCCTGGCCAGTAGTTTAGTAGTTTCCTGCTGAGCAAGAAAAAGTGACTAACGTTGTCCAAGTTAGTCTCGTTTATTCTTATGTATAAAAATCTGTACATAAGTTAGGAAACATCTACTATCGCTAAACTTTATTTTACTGGTTATCAGGAAATAGTTATTGCTTTAAAATAACTGCACCTTGATATGACTTGTAGCCAACACCTGGAGGGCCCCAACTATCAAAACTTTATTAGCAGTAAACGGTAAACTATCACAGCATCAGCGCTAATATCTGAAGCTTCAAACAAGTCCCTTTTTTATAAGGAAATGTGTCTTAAAAGCAGGAGTTTGTGCTTGACATTATCATAATTGCAATCTATATTAAGATGGTGTTTGTTGCTTGTAAGAAACCCTTTGCTGCATGTCATTCTCTCTCTCTCTCTCTCTCTCTCTCTCTCTCTCTCTCTCTCTCTCTCTCTCTCTCTCTCTCTCTCTCTCTCTCTCTCTCTCTCTCTCTCTCTCTCTCTCTTCCCCCCCCCTTTCTCTCTGCAGCTGTTCTATCAATTAAAGGCAAAAAGCCAAAAACAAATCTTTAAAAAAAAGATGCTGGTTGTTAATTGTTGTCCTTCCACACGTTTATTAAAATAATAAAACCTCCCCACTGTGAAATAACCACTCTGTCTCTTTTCTATTAGTTTATTCCTCCTTTATAATTAGACTGTCCCCACAACAGAAGTGAGTTTGATGCTCACATCTCTCTGTGTATTTTCCTGTATAGACTAAAAGCACAGTACTATGAAAACTAGTTCAAGCCAAAAAGCTCAACTATCAGGGTGAACCTTTTCACCCAACAAATACATTTATAGACGTCAGTTGTGAAGTTGAAGACATTAAAGTTATGTTGTTATCCACTAGGGGGTGTGGCATTTCCAAAGGATACTTGGTATGGAGTCAGATGAATCTCTACAGCTTACATCTACATTTATGGATTTCTAAGTTTGTTTTTCTAGTTCTGAGCATTTTTTTTAACAATAGAACAAAAACATTAGCATCAGAAATACAGGTTGCTTTTCTGCCAGAGGTTGGTGCAGACTTAGTAGTGTGTACCAGCTTTTGGACAATTCATAACCAGGTTACACTTTGAAAGCTGTTTTGCACCCACAGCTGTTTATCACGTGTACCCAACCCTGTAATTCACCCTTTTTTTTAACAGTATATAATATAGTTAAACAGGCTTTACTAACTGCCATTGAATCAAAAGGAAATCAATATATGAGTCTTGCATATTACCTCCAGAACTACTTTTTTTAATGTTTTGCTTTTACTCTGTTTTGCTCCAGATAAGCAGGTCCACATGACGGTGGCAGTGGACCTGGTAGTCACTGAGGTGGTGGAGCCAGTTCGCTTCCTGATGGAAACTCTGCTCAGGGTATATCCATCAAACGAACGCTTCTGGTACTTCAGCCGCAAGACCTTCAGTGAGAGCTTCTACCTCAAACTCAGACAGGTACCTCCTACAGCTGCTACTACCCATTCTCATACTTCACATATACCACTTTATTTGTGGTTTAAATCTCTCTTTAAACAGACTCCTTGACTAGCTAACTATGATTGATAGTTGTGGGCTTCTGGTTTGTACCTGGTTGATTTCTGGTGAGTTGTAGAGTTTCTGGTTGTTAATAGCTGGATCAGGACAGTTGTAGAATATTTGCCTTTAAGCTTTTAGCCTAGCGATGATTAATTGGTGGGTTCCTTAGACAACACTCCTGTGGCATCCATGTGTGAATAATATACAATGAGTGTACAACTACTCACCAGTCAGTAGAAACGATGAGGCTCCTTGGATCAGTGTCATCCTGTTTATTATCCTGTTAGCTATCCCTTAAGAATCTCTGGGTGACGTAAGGCAGCTGCAAAACACTAAGCAGCGCTGCTTCATTTTCTTTATTCGATTTGTAAAATATCTTTTTTGCATCTTTTTACCGATATCAGCGTATAATAACATGTATTGTGATGTGGATATTATTGCACCCTCCCTAATTGTTTGGTTTTCAGTTACACCTTTTGATATTATTTGACAATGTATGTAAGAGAGCCTATCGATCATGATTTACCCAAAGTGTCCTTATTGGAATAAGAACTCAAATTAGATATCCAAAAATAAACTAAATGTAATTACATAAATAAATAAATGGATTGCGTTGAGACCTCCTGGCACAGAAAGGTGTCAGCCATATTGCTTTCACAAGGTTATTTAAGTCAAATCAAGTTTATATAGCACAACATCACATACAGTATGTCTCAGAGAGCTTCACAGCCTAAACCGGCATCACTTCCTCGGCCCAAGCTCTCAACAATGTCCAGGGGAAAGTGGAGCGAGTGGATGGGCAGCTTGGAGTATGTGCGGAGTAAAGGAGGTCAGATCGGGCATGTGATGGCGTGTCAGTGACCAGTCAAATGGTTTACCCCAGAGAGCTGAAACACGTGATCGTTGTGAGAGCTACGGACATGTGCTGAAATTTATCATCAGCTGAATTCCATTTCTCTCTTCCCATCTGTGCATCTCCCACTTTTGCCTCCTCGCTTTGTCTGCCTGCCTCTCATTGTCAAGCTGGTGCATTGATGCTCAACATGGCATTCCCTCCCCCTCCTTCAATATATTTTCCCGTGTCAGATCTGTTTATACATAAAGTATAGGATGTAAGCATGTGCACTGTTTGTATTGATACGCTCGAAATCTCTGTTCTGGCAGCCGAATAATAATTGTTGATAGCAACAAATAAACCGTCTCCTTCAATGTAACCGTTAATGTTGCATAATGGCAAACATCACACACCCTGAAATGTTTGCCCCTTTTGAGTTTCCTCACAACTTGTCTGATTTTATAAAAATAATAAATGCTGAGAGAGAGAAAGCTCATTCACTTACCTCCCACCAACACAAGGACACCCAGCTTGAGCAGTTGCTGCAGGTGCTTATTTTTTTATTTTTTTTTACAGTTAAGCTGTAAGCTTCCTCTTTCCTGTTAAAAAGCAGATCTCCTTTAGTAGGCCGTGGGGAGCAGGCAAAGCAGTGGAGTGTGGGGAAGCTTTGGATTGTAGGGAGCTAATAAGAGACTCTGTCTCATTATTGGCATGTGGGTAATTAACAGCGGCGGTCTGACTTGTCCGCCTGATTGCCTCTCTAGTTATCTCCTCAGTAAATGGAAGAGTGTTGGACTGGTGCTGTGGTTAAGAGCTAATTAAAAGATAATATTGTGTGGAGGTTTTTGTGGAAGATGGTAATCAGAGGTGATACACACGCATATAAAATATGTAGTCCTATTGTCTTATTTTGCCAAAAACTGTCATTAGCCAGCTGAAGTACCAGGGAGTCATTATCTAAGCCAACTTCTCAGAATGTTTTCTGTGTCTGCTTCCCCGGAAAATGTATTCGGTGTCTACTTTACTGGGAAACAAACATACCAGGCTCAAGTTCAAGTTGATTTCAACATTAAGTCCCGTCAAATTCTGACCAGTTGACAACAAGTCAACACTAGCACTGAAGACAATGTTTTGTACATGTCTAAAAAGTAATACAGTTTGGGAGTTTCTAAAAGATCAGCAGATATGTGAACATAAATATATGCAGGGGTACATAATATGTTTTCGCAAGTGAGTTTTTTCTGATGCTAGAAAAATGCAATAAAATCAATAAAATAGCAGCCGGTTACCAGTTTGTATGTTTTTAGGATTTGCAACGAAAAGCTTGAGCATGCAGAGGTTGATGGAACCGACGGCAGAGAGCGATGCCAGTGGTTTTCGAGAAACCTTGTTTAATTTGACAAAAACTTAAAATCGCTGTGTAAGAAATGCGCTTGGTGATGTTACCATGACTTGCACTACAGCAGTCCTGTTATTTTGTGAAGTGAAATGGTCTTCAGCTCATAGAATAACATTTAGGTGAGGGCTGTTCTTTATTTATGTATCAACAAACACTTTTGGATAATCCTTTTTTCTGTTCTTTCTTTCCTGATTAGAAATCCACAATAGATGATGTTGTGTTTGGACAGTTGGCTTCTGAGCCCCAAATTTCTTTCACAATTGTATCCGCGTTAATAATTCATCCCGTGGGGTTAACATTTCACCATAAATCGTAGCAAAGACAACATATTACCTAAACCTCCTCAGATTGTCTCTAAGAATAGTCCAGGCTTTATATTCTCTCCCAATTTGTGCTCTCATCACTGACATGAGTTAGTCATTAGACGCCATGCGAGTGTGCAGATCAATACAGCTCATTGATCCATCCTACCAGGTGGAGGAGAGAGGCTACAGCACTACAGTAATTGAATAGACCAGAAATAAACATCAGTATCTCATGGTCCTCGCCCAAGGTCAATTCAGCTGGTGTCCTTTTTCTATTGTGCATGTCTCCAGTCTGTTATTATGGATTCAAGGAGAAGTTTAAAACTGTATTAAGCATTTTTTTACAGTGATCATTGTTATGCTTCAGCAATTTTCAAAGGAGCCGGGATAAGAAAACCAATGTTCTTCCAAGTAGCTGACCTGGTGGAGTGAGCGCCCCATGTACCAAGGTTGAGTCCTTACCGCAGCGGCCTCTGCTCAAATCCGACCCATGGCCCGTTAGTTCATGTTGTCCTCGCTCTCTCGCTCTCGCTCTCGCTCTATCTTTCTTTCAGTCCATCTCTCCTCCTGTCATCTAATAAAGGCACAAAGGCCTAAAAAATAAAACCTTTTGCCACAAAAATATGAGCACAGAGTGAAAACACACCCTTATTCAGAGAATGATTACCGGCTGGATATTTTTAGATAAAATGTAGTAAAGTTCATTCTGTACAATTTTAATATCTTTTTAATTTTCTTACCCGTCATGAGTTGGCACTCCGCGGTTTTATATGGCTTTGCTTGTTCACCTCTGTATCTTCAACGAGGTTGGCTTAATTGAGGGGCCGGCCTGCAAACTCCTTGCATCCCATCTCAGTTGAGGCACAGCAGGCTGCTTATGGGAGTTATTTTCCTTTAGTGCCTCGTACATGGTTCCTTTTCTTTTAATGTTGTCATCTGATTGGACGGTGAGCTCTGGCCTGACCACCTGCTTGATCGATTCACACAGTTGGTCAATGTCAGGACCGAGGGTGGTCATGCTGAATGCCTTGTTGAGATTGACCCTCGCTGCCAATCTCGTACTGACACAAGAATACCTGCAGGTGTTCTATCTGGAGCTGGGACTGCTGTCTGCCATGCAGAAACCGATGATATGCAGTTTGGAGGAACTAGTCAATGACTCTGGTGCTTCTTTGGGTGCCATGATATAATCGATGTCCTTGTGAACATTTTTCACACCGGATTCTCCTCCTCCTCCTCGCATTCCTGTGCCTTACGGGATCAGTCATCTGCATATGTAAAACTGTTTAAGGCTCATCACTGCGCATCCATTGAGCCTCTCAAGCCCTATAGCATCTGATCATCTCCTGGCTGCTGCTGATCCCCTAGTTGTTTGAGTCAATTTGTCTATAAAGTTCTGTACCTTGTTGGCCGCTCCCATGCAGTACGTATTTAAAGAGAATGAATTTGCAGAAAATAAGCATCTCTGTGTTAACTTTTAATTTCTGATGTGAAAAGATAATCAGATATAAAATTGCGAAAACCATGTTTTATAATTTATAAATGAATTTTCGCTTGAGGATAAAATAATGTCTGATCATGTGTATGTGTGTACAGCAGGCACCAGAGAGGGTGGGTCAGAGCGATGCCATGTATGAGGTGGTGAGTCTTCAGAGGGAGGCAGAGAGGAGCAATGAAGGACGACTGGCCTCGCCCACTGAGGAAGAGGAGGCTGATGAAGGTATGGATGTCTCCTTTTTCTTCTCTCTCTCTCACTCTCTCTTCAGTTGCTTGCTTTCTACCCATAATATTCTAAGTTGAGTTAATCATATACAATATATGCTAATTATACCACAGTACATAATCACAACTACTGAACATTCTTTGCATCTTTGAGAAGCCAGTTAGACTTTCTCTGTCTCTGTACATTGTTGATGAGATGCCAGAATTCTTCATCAGAATGCCTCCTCCCCCAAATACAAACTCATATATACACACATGAGCGCATGAGCCACATCTCAACATGATTTGTATTCCGAATGTTGCATGGTTGAAAAGAAATGCGACCTCACATTGCATAGCGCTGTACAAATCCCTCACTGCCTTTTTGATGTTATAGAAAAACGAGACACTTCTGTGAACCTTCAAAGGCACAAATAGCTTGTCAGAGGGAGCATGTACTTTATATTCCACATATCTGCCGGGGGTTTTTCTGGGTGGAATGAACGCCTCAGCTAAATGAGATCATATGTCCCGATATTCAGTCTGAAATAAAGGTTTACCAACACACACCTACTGTTTGTTTGTTTTTGTGTAGAAAGGCCTTGTCACAAGCACACATTTGCTATTCATTGGCTGACATGAATCAACAGTGATGTTTCATTTTGTTTCGGCACATAAACATTGGCAGGGGTGTGTGTTTGAGCATGTGTTTGTCCGTCACATGTAAGTATGTGAGGCAAGGTATGTGATACCAGCAATCTGTTTAGATTAGTGTGTGTGTCTCGCTCAGGGGGTTTGATAGGTGTGTGGGTGTGGGTGTGGTGTGGTTTTGAGTGGAGCCTGTCCCAATCCTGTTGGGGCTTATAGCACTACTGCACTGCAGTGTCAAACTACCCGTACACACCCTTCGTCAAGCAGACCAATGATCTGGTAACACAAAAGAAATGGTAAATTGATAGTTAATTAAACTTACGTGTAGTTATTTTACTGTTAACAAACAATGAAATGACAATTTCTAATATTTACTCATTATTATTAATGCTGTAAGTTATTGTTGCACACATGACTTTATTTAATTGTATATTAAGTATTTGTTAATTGCCAAATGATTTCCAAAGCTTTAAGAAATTGTTTGTTAAACCCCTATAAACATTACATCGATCGATGCACCAGAAAGCATTTTAAACAACAAAATATGAACTATCTATCTAAATAATGTTTATTGATGGTTTAAAAAGTATTTATTAATGTATTAATCCTCAGTTGCTACTTTGTAATGGCATCTAAATAATGTTTATAGACGGTTTACAAACCAATTATTAATCTTAACAAAGTGTTTAAAATATCTGGTCCATTTATCTATGTAATGTTTATAGTTGTTATACCTAACGATTTCTTAAAGGAATACAAATAATTTGGTCATCGTTAACAAATACTTAATAAAGTGTATAAAATGTTGTAATGTGTGCAACAATAAACAGTTAAAATAACTACTAATACAAATGACTAATCCTCGTAAGTGTCTTGATGAAGATGCTGAATTCATTCAATTTAAACATTGAACTGATTAAACAAAGCAGTTTAGGTGACGAGCCAGAGCAGAGTGGATATTCTCCTGTCTATAACGGCAGGTATGCCAGAAGCATTGAGGCAAACACACAATTACATTAAGAGCAGCAACACTGGGTGTTAGACTCCAGTGGTTTCCAAACATGACCCAGTTTCAGCCCACTAATATAAACAGGACTGGCATTTTCACCTGATAACTGGCTCGGTTGTGCAAGTGTGGCAGATTTGGCCTGACCACAATTTAGACTGCACACTTCATGAGGTTGGTTTGGTTAAAGGTGCACATTTCAGTGTTCATTTAGTGTCTTGCGTCACGTCAGAGCATTTTCTCCGTCAAAGTTTGACAGTCTGTGCAATATTGCTTCATAGCAGCTAATTGAATTCAAATGGAGATCAACCTTGGTGTATTTTACGCAGGTTAATTAACACCAAGTACTTGGGAAATTTATGAGATTTTAACAGGATACGAAGCCTACAGCGTTCTTGTACGACGATTCAAGCACTACTGTGGAATATAAACCTCAGCCCAGATAAAAGTAATCACACCAAATCTAAACTTAAAAAAAAAAAAAGCATCCCTCTTTCAATTTAAAATCAACTTTTTTGTAAGAATGTTTTACAAAATTGTGCGACGCCAACACGGGAACATCTAACATTGGAGGCTCCTCTTCATCTTATTCTCTCTTTTCTTTGCCACTGTCAACTTTCTTCTACTTTTTATTTTATTTATTTTTTATCTTGAAGCAGTAAAAGATGTTAACAGAGTGGGAGGCAAAAATTGTCACCCAAAGTCACGAGTCAGCCGCCAAGGCTGGAGCTGACTGCTTTCAACTGGCACTGTGGGAGCTATTCAGAGGGCTTTTTCTATAACGCCCCTCTCCTCCCACAGAACTGAAAATTGGAGCTGGAGGTCGGCCTCATTGTGTACAGAAATGAATACACTCACAGTGTAGATGCCACCGCTGTGAGCACACACACATTCAATTCATGTGGTTGTTTTATTTTCTTCTTTTCCGTGCCTGCAATGTGGAAAATAGGCCCGAAGCTGACGTCTCTTTTTTTTGTTTCCTTTGCTTTTCACAGCAGGCTTTGTGATTGCTGCTTATTGTGTTTCTTATGTTACCCTTTTTTATATACACGTGCAGGGACACACTTGCATACATACATACATACATACATACATACATACTGTGATCAAACACATGCATATAGATAGATAGATAGATAGATAGATAGATAGATAGATAGATAGATAGATAGATAGATGGATATACAGTGTTTCCCCCTACCATTGTCCCAGCGCCCTGCCTGAAAGTCAAGGTGTTTTTTTTTCTTTTCTCGAATTTAAAAAAAAAAAAAATTATATTTTTTAATTCACAAGTCACTTTTCACATGGACAGGTCTCTTTTATTAAATGAACTAAACGCTTATGTTATTGATCTTCGCAGCTGACACACACACACACACACACACACACACACACACACACACACACACACACGTGCGCACACACTTACAGAGCGGAAGAAAGGAGCGGGGAGAACTAAATCTCCCTCACGCAATCTCCCCGCGCCACGCACGCGATCTGCATAATACAAATCAAAGAGACGGGAAAGGTTTGCTTGATTCAGTACACTGCTGTCAAATAAGAAGTGAAATGGAAGACCATGTAAAGGACATTAAATTCAAAATTAAAAGTACTTAAAGATATTCAAGGCACAACATCTTTTTGGCACTACTCGCTGCTCACTTAAGTGTAGACAAAACCAATCCAGTAGTGGCTTCCACATCAGAGAGATCATATTTGAAAGTAATCCTGCAGTGAATACACAGTCCCTCTCCAGATTAAAAGGTAAATGTAAAGGCCGTCGTCTTCACAGCTTCTTTCATCACCTGGTAAATTGGCAGTGGCGTTGGACTCACGCTTCCTCGCCACGTGATCTCAGCCAATGTGATGGCCAAGGCAGCAGCTTTGTGCTTGGTCTGAACCATTTGAAAGGGCTCATCAAGCATTTATAAAGACCTGAAAAGCTCCTGCTGAGGCTGTGAGGACGTAAAGGTGCAGCAGTGCATTGAGCATAGCGTGTGCATGTTCTAGAAGAAAATGTCTTGACTCATTCTTTAATGCCGAGGCATTAGGAAAGGCTTCAGTGGGAGTGAATGATGCCTTTTAACGCTTTTCTTGCTGCTTGGATTCATTGTTGAGATATCAGTGAAACCTAATTCCATACGCTGGGAAGTTCATTGCTTTCCTGTGTGTGTGTGTGTGTGTGTGTGTGTGTGTGTGTGTGTGTGTGTGTGTGTGTTTCAGTGGGTGGTCTCTGTATCTCCAGCAGCAGAGCAGGCCAGACGGTCAATTAGTGCTTCTGCATCTAAACACAAGTGGTTCACTGTGCCTCTTGCTTCACACACCACCAGACAGAAGAAGCTATAATGGAAAGTGTAGGCACAGCACAGGCACTCCTTTTACCATTTCACTGTGTGTCATCACTATTAACAGGTTTTTAAAAAAGAAAAGAAAGCACAGTTCAGAGCTCCTTGACATGTATACATAAAACATATATATTCATAGAGATTTATTGTGTGTGTGTATATATGTATATGTATGTGTATGTATATATATATATATATATATATATATATATATATATATATATATATATATATATATATATATATATATATATATATATATATATATATATATATCTCACAGCATTACTCTAATCTTAAAGATTCCCGTCTCCTTCATGAGGTTAAAATGTTTCTCTGACTGATTAAAAACATCTTCAATACCAACATTTTTGCAATTTAACTGCCACTTGTGGGAATTTGAAGTCCTTTCCAACGCGTGGTGCTGCAAAAGATGAGGTCCTCCAGAATATGCGTTTGAGACTTTATTTTTTAGTTTTATCCGAACAAAAACATTCAATCGCACAAGCAGGCACGGTTGAAAAACTGTGTGGCTTCCTAGGTCCTAATTCCCCCACCTGCTCCCCAGTGACTCCCCCACGTAACCTACGTAACCACCATGACTACCCACAGGTGCGCCGTTGACAGACACCTACGTACAGACAGGCATATTAAAATCTGACAGCTCAACACATTTATCCGTAAACAATTTTAAAGTCCTCGTCAACGAGTTGCTGGTCGGATCACTGTATTCTCATGCGGACAGTTTACAGATATCGGGACTGATCCATTTATGTTTGGTAATATCTGGGTGTGTTTTGTGTTTCCTACAGATAGCGACAGTGAAATCTCCAGTGGGACAGGAGATGTTTCCAAAGACTGTCCTGAGAAAATTCTGGAGTCCTGGGGAGGAATCCTCACCAGATGGTAAGGCTTCAAAACGGACAGAAAGACTGAGAAATTTGGAAATTGAGAATGATTATATTTTAGATGGTGCAAGGCCATTGGAAGCTCGGCAGAGTGAAGTTAATACAGGGGTAAGGAAGGAGGTAATATTGAGTTATGGATTTGTATACAGCTGGATGGTCTGAAAGAAGTAATAGTGGAAATTATAGAGAAAGAATAAGAAATGGAAATTAAAATTGAGGGATGGAGATACCTAGTTAAGAGGTGAATGGCAGAGAAATAGAGATGGACATAGATGCTGGGAATGTGGAATGTGCCCTCAAATGAAATTAATTTCAGTCGAGATTGGATCTGAGTGTTTCCAGCTGTGCCAAAAAATGTCAGGCTATATTTTGCTTTCTGTTTCACAAGACATGTTCAATATGGTAATTTGTTGTAAAGAGCATTCGAATCATAGTAATAAAAACCAAACACAATATATTCATTACAGTATTGGAACAAGCAGATGCACCATATTTATCTAAATTTAGAGAAATGATGGCAATTTTAAGGGGGGGGGGAAATCAAGACTTTAAGAAGTACATAAATATCAAATAAAAAAAAGCAAAAAAAGAGTTTGAACAGAAAATGGAGCGTAAAACGTTGTCGATATACCACAGGGGTCATATTTGAATGAATGAACATTAATTTTGAGCAAAAGCACTGACGCATTGAACTGGGCCTCGTACAGACTGATTTACAGTCCAGGGCCTGCGTCCTTTTGTTTTCTATACTAGATGATAAAACAAAGAGTTTCCTTTTTAGATACAGTCAATCATGTATCTGCTATAACACATACTGTGTCCTGTCAGTATTATAATACTTTGTGCTTTTATAACAACCAGCGTTGATGCATACAGATTTAGGTGTGTGGCATGATGAACTGAACTAAAGATGGCTTTTTATTTGATTTCACAGCCTGTTTTCTCGCTGTTGCATCAGCACAATGAAGTGAAGTAGTTTATCAGGAAATTGCTTTCATATGGCCTCAATAAATGCATTATGATGAGATTTCAAGCATCATTAAAAAGAGCTGACAGCGTTTTTTCAAAGATGCAAGATATTTCCTTATGTGGGAGAACTCTCACAGCATGGCAGCACTGCGGTTAATACTCTACTCTCATACACTACAGTATTGTACTTAATACTGTAGTGAGTATAGTCGTTACATCAATACTGTACTCAATACAATACTCAGAATTACATATATAATGAGGCAGCTTCCATTGCAAACATGTTTACTAGTAGGAATAGGCATCTGGGACAGCCTGAACTGCCTATTTTATATGACTTAAATCTACCTCACACATATTGTGATTCAATACTTTAGTTCCATTGAACCCGGTTATTATATTTAATAATCTTTTTAGGAAGTTAATAACAAACCAAATACTTTCTCTACCTGTTTTATTTCGTTTGGTACTTTTTTTCTCTTTGACAGTTATCATGTTTGTATATTCGCCAAAATATATGAACAAATAATGATGAGAAAGGTCTGTGGTGTAAAAACAGAATAATCTTTAAAACTGATTAGTGTAAAAAGAAAAGAGAACTGGATGTTCAGCCCTCTCCACCTGGCCAGAGAAGTGCTTATTCTGGTAATCATACTATAATTGATTATTTTGATTTGATTATTAAACTACTTTGTTATAAGTACTATAAAGTCGTATTCATGTTTAGTGCAACATGAATACTTCAGTGTGACGGTTGATAACTCTGCACTTGATTGATTCGATTGGTCTTCAAACTGTCACTGCACAAGAAACAATTATCAAATCTGTCCGGCTACACTTCACATTAATATTTAAAGTGGCTGAATTGGATTATAAAATAATGGATTATCTCTGCGTGTTGTGTATCAGGCATGGGAACCTGTCCACTCGTCCGAAGGGTTTGCCCTCGTTGGTTCGCAGTGGCATTCCCGAGCCACTCAGAGCTGAAGTCTGGCAGCTGCTGGCCGGTTGCCACGACAACCACGACCTGCTTGAGCACTACCGCATCCTCATCACCAAGGTACACACACACACACACACACACACACATGGAGTGACAACTGCTTATAACAAGTCACATTGCTCATATTTCTTTTGCGGAAGTGTGTGAGGTGATACAAAACACAGGCAGATGTTTGCATACTGATCACACACACAAATGGCTGTGCGTACTTAACTTTAAATTCCAAACTTTTTTCATTGCACTGGCACGCCAACAGGCTGTTATTGGTTTCCGCTGAATTTCTTGTCTCAACATTAGCTGTGGAAACCAGATGAGCGATGTTAATGGTTACGATATAACAGACTTGGAAATTGAGGATTTTGAATCCTCTTTTAATGGTAACACACATGAGCAGAGCACGGACATTTAGACTCAGCATTTAACCCATCCTAGTACTAGCAGCAGCTATTATCAGTGCCCGGGGAGCAGTGTGGGGTTCCGGTGCCTTGCTCAAGGGCACCTCGGCAGTGCCCAGGAAGTGAACTGGTACCTCTCAATGCTTAGTTCGTTCAGGGACTTGAACCAGTGACCCTCCGGTTCCCAAGCCAAGTCCCTGCTGCCGCCCAACATGTCAACATAGAAATATGATGTAAGTAGAATGGACAGTCCCGTTCAAATCAACATAGCAGGATGGTGTACCGTTGCCATTGCAAAGAACAGTGTTGTGCTGACTTCAATACAAACCGACTCGAGGCAAGTCGCAGACTCACTGAGGGGAGGTTTTACACTAACGACCAAACGAGCAGTGGATTAGTACGATGTCGCTTTCAGGAAAACATCAGCTTCTCAAAGTAGTGAGTGTGACACACTTTACGGCCCCATTGACATGTTTTGTCACCATAACGACTGACAATCGGGCATTTTCTTTTGAACGAGTCAAATGACCACAGGAAAGAGATCCGTGTCAGTTCTACTCTCATTCTATTTCTATGTCACTTTGATGAAAATAAAGTAAGAAATCTCTTCTTCTTCTTGTGTGTGCCGTAGAGCAGCGGTCCACAACCTTTTATGCGGCACGGGCCGGTTTCATGTAAGAAAATATCTTCACGGACCGGCCTTCAAAGTGTGGGGGGGATAAATATGACTAAATAAAATGATACGGCCAGCATAAAAACTAATATAAAGTGCATAAAAAACTCACCATTACGCTGAATTAGTGGGAGTCCTGAGCTTGTATATACATTCTTCACCAATAGTAAACGGTTTCTTCTCTTAGCGACACGGTTAGTCACTAAGTATGACGCTCTCAGTGCACTCGCATGTGTTGATGTGGTGCCATCAGTAATTGTTTATGTCCTTCTTGTTCATGTTTCTTTCTTTCAAAAAACTCCAAGGGCTTGTCTTTTAACGCCGGGTGCCGCCGTTATGAAGGCTTCATTGCCTCATGTGCGAGCCTGTATATTCTGCAGAGCGGCGCATGAGAATCACCTGTAGCGATAAACACGTATTTTAAGTGACTCCTGATGTTGTCTTTTAAATGCCTCCTCATTGGGTCTTTTCCCTTTTCCAAAAAAGCTCTTTAAAGATGTTTGTTTTCCACTCATTGTTGCTTGTGGGCTTAATTTTTTTAAAGTAAAGTATCACGTGACTGATACCGGTACCGGTCCGCGGACCGGTGGTTCGGGACCACTGCCGGTCCGCGGACCGGTGGTTGGGGACCACTGCCATAGAGAACAATCTCATTTAGCTTTGACATTTAAATGCGCTGTCTCAGGACTAATGCAGCTCATGTTGCCCCTGTGGCCTCCAGGAGAGCTTGCAATAATTCAAAGTATTTAACTGTTGGCTGTGTTCCCATATAACCTACTGTCCCTGATGCACTTTAAGTTTGACTGTTTGGTCTGTTGAGTATAAGGTCGTGAAAATGCTGATATACAGGTGCACATCAAACTCTGGTGCACAGACACCGCCTGACAATTAGATTTGGATCTGCTACTGACAAAGACCACTTTCACACCTTTTTAACCACTTTGACCGCTTTGAAACCTGTATTTTGTTTTTATTTGGTTAAGACCAAGTGAACAAAAAGATTAATTGTTGCCTTTTAGTTATTTTCCAGTTCATGTTTACTGAATGAACTGAGAGCTGCAAGTATGAAGTCATATTAACTGGCAGGTACCTCATTGATCAGACAGTGTTTGCACCTTGTCATCCTGCATCATGCTTCATGGACCCATGGGGAGTTTACCATTTACAAAGAAAATTCTAAGTAACAGTAAACATGTCATCCAAAATGAGTAGCACATGCACCCAAATTGTCATCGCCAATATTTTATTTGCACCCAGTAGTTAGGTCATAGTCACATTTTATCAGGTAGCAAGCTATTAAACAGTTATTACCTTTTATTGTTACACAATTTCAAATAAGTAAATTAAGTTAAACTGTGGGAGTATTAGTCATATAAAGACACTGCTGGTGATTATGAGTTATTATGAGATTACAGCTTTATGTATTTTTGCCCTATGGGGTCTCCTTGAGTTGGTTACATAAGGGATTGCATGATTTATAATAAAGATAACACAAATACATTAACATTTTAGTTTCATGTTATCTGTAATCATCTGTTTAGTGTTTTCAGCTAAAGTTGCCATTCCCATGCTAGTTTTCTAAAGTTATCAATACTAGTCAAACTATAGTTTCCAAATGTGATGGAGCAGTTGTCCGAGCAAGAGATTTGTAAACCAGCAGGTAGAGTGACAAAGCCCCACTGGACCAGACGGCAGCCGCAGAGGGAGGAGGTGATATAAACACGCAAAGCAGACAGAGATCCTTGCTTTTATGTATAATGCAATAGTCTTTCTCTTTGCCGCACAGAAGCGGTTGAAACTACCTGCCTCGATCAATAAGCAGAGAGTGAGGGGGGTAGATGGAAAGAAGAAAAATGGAAAGAGGGAGGAATGTGGACTCATAAATATGAGGTTGTAGTCACCGAGGGGGGAACTGGAGAAAAAGGAATGTGTGTAAACGTCAAGAGAGCTGGCAGATTTCTCTTAACAAAGTCACATATTTTTAGTTGTCTTTGACCTACTGTGTAAATTTCTGTCTTTGTCTTTCTCAATCTTTCAGTTTCCATCTTTATCTATTAAATTGGGGCAATATTTCTTTTGCTCTTTATGTCCCATTTCTCTACCTTGCTCCCTCCATCCTTCCTTCTCCTTCCCATAGTATCTAGTTGTCTTACGAGCCTCTTTCTCTCTCCTTACATAAGACCGAGCTTCTGTAGTTCAGCTCATTTATTCTCATTCCACTGCCTGGGCTTGGGCCATGCCCACATCCTCTGTCTTGCTGGAGTAGTGATGGTATTGATAGGCGGGTGGCTGGGCTATTAATAGCTGCACCAAATGAATAGAACTAGGGGAAGATGGAAGAGGGAGGGAAAGGGAGAAGAGAGGCAAATGACAGCAACTGCGCGGGCGATGTGGAGCTTATTAATGTGTGTTGTCTGGCCTCAGTGACGACGTTAATGCTGATTGAATTTTAAGTAATTGGACCGTCGTCCTTATGGAAGGGTATCAGTATCGTAAATCTGTGCTGTTCAGGTGTTATGCTAGTGACCCTCAGCCAACGGGTGGTAAACCATGTGTGGCTTCTAGTACTGGACCTGCATCATCATCATCTTAAAGGTCTTAAAAAGTCAGAGGTTTATTTTAATGAAACTATCAGACACCCTGAATAAAATGTCCTTCAATCTTCTATATTTCACCTGTAAGACTGAATCCTGTTCACGTCTTCAATATACTTTACTACAGCAGGCCCATGTTAGTAACACAGCAAAAACATACTTTAGATAGAAAATAGAAAAAGGATTGCAGCATTTCTTATGAAATCAATTTGAGCTTTTTTGACTGCATGAAATGCCATTTTCAGAGAAGCACCTTGAATGTTTTTTTTTTTTTGCAGCCCTATATGTACTGTATGTGATTTAAAATGGAATTCAGATAACATCTCATTTTCTGTCACTCAATGCAAATGATTATATAGTTTAAACACAGAAATGTTATCTAGTCATTTGCAAATTACAGTGTGAACATTCTTTTTTTTTTTTTTTTTGTGCTGCCTGAAAAATATGTTGTGGTCAGTGTTTGTCTACTACAACTACAAATGTACAGTGCTGTGCTGCAAGAACTCGGAGGAGCGGCTTGTCACACGGCAATAGCTGGTCCACCTTTTTAAAAGGCCTGGTGGGCTTCCAAAGTGATCTTGTCACCTCCTTGAGGAGTCCGTTCCCAAAGTGATAACCACTGCGTTAGACTAACTCTCATAGCATTTAGCAGCACGTGGCCCGTGGCCGGCTAGCTTGATATCATAGATCGCAAATGTCATGTTCAGTGTTGTACTGCTCTCATTTACAGTCATCACACACAGTCACAGATACACACTCTGTCACACACACACACATGCACACACCATGGCCTTAGGGCATCTGAGACATTCACAAATAACTTCTTTCTCGGCTGGTGCAGCACTGTGTTTGGGGTCAGGGTCAGGGGGTTGCTAGTGACATTTGAACAGCCTTTTCGTCCCCCTAGAGCCGAACAAGCCCAAGGTGTGCTGCCTCGCTTGAACCCACAGCTAAAAGAAATGCTCAGCCAGCTATTTCCATGCCTTCTTTTCCAAAGACCAATCCCACTCGCAGCACAGCCAGTGTGTAAACGGAGGTCAGCATCTCTCCACAGGTTCGATGGCTGTCATCAGAAGCCTGGAAAAGCAGTTTCACCACAGCAGGCCGTGAAGAGCCGTACACTGTATGAAACTGAAGGTCTTCCCAAGAGATTGTTTTGTGAAGGGATCTTATTCTTTTTAACTTTTCTGTTTAGTGCTTTTGTACGATTTCCAACCCTTTACTCCCTGGCTTAACACATGTATACCAGTGAGTGGGATAAGACAATTTGTACTTATAATTAGCAATTGCTTTCTTATATATTGTATAAATATTGATTCTACTAATTCTGCAATAGCCCCAACACCTGTCCTTCATCTTATTGGTTACTTGGACACATTCCATTTCTTTTCTGATCTTTATTAAAATTCCCACCCATGACCAGAACCAGCTCAGTTTAATTCTTTACAAAGCATGTAATGAAATCTAGGTGCACATTAGACCAGGGCTGTGAGGTGCTTTACATTTGGATGTTGAATCATATTGAGGCCAGGCGCCAGCTTAGCGATGACATTTAACGTCGATGTACAATCAAAGGTAGCATCAGCCATGCAGCCAGGCTGGAATAACACTGCACCCACGCCTGATAACCCACATACAGATACATGGAGTAATGTACATAAGATAGGCTGCCATGGTAACTGTGAGGGTCTATGGACTTCTCTGGGCTTGAAGTTGTCTCCATGACAATTCTGTCTTTCCTTTCGTCTTTGTCTCTTAACTTCTGCCTTAGTTCATTAAGTACTTGATATTTGAATAATTGGAAACTAGGTAGGTGGTCAGCTACTCACAGTATTTATACATACTCCCAGATTTCACTGTGTACTATTTCAACCTTCTGGCAACCGCAGTATGTGTACACATGCAAGGAATAGTTTGAAAGTTCTCCTGTCTAGTGAGCTGGAGAGATGTTTGGTGTTAAGTATGAGATCACAAAGCATATTGGTAATCGCAGGGGCCGTTCTCAACATTATATCGATAGAAGAGGTCTTGTTTCTTTATCGATTACAGTCAAATCATATTGTCTCAACTGAAAACAGCACACAAAACCATGTATTTTTCTTAATACAATTCCCAAGCAGTAGTGATAGTGCTTCTTTTCTAATGCATTATTGGGATTACTGTTTAATGATTTTCACTGTAGGTGCACAATTGTGCTGTGTGTATATATACATTGACATGCATTGCTATTGAAGGACACAACTCTAACTTTGTTGATGTTTGCACCTCTATCAGACCTCGCGGGCCCCAGAAATCTTAGTGTAGTCCAAAAAACATGCAATGTGATCTAAGCTCAACACTTTGTTGGTTTTCTTAGGTTTTCAAACATTGTCATTTTAGAGATTCAGGGTTTTCTCCAGGGTTTCATACTGAAAATACAGTATGTATGCACAGATATACATTTTGTGTACATACATAAGCATAATTCCTTTAGCTTAGTTGTGTGCCCTGCCACTAGTTTGAGGTCTCCCATCATTCATTCATGGATGGAAAAAGATCCCCTTGAGGGTCTAAAGTCTTGTCAATCAGAGCCTCTCACACGCATCTGTCTCAAACACACACACACACACACACACACACACACACACACACACACACACACACACACACACACACACACAC
This sequence comes from Cottoperca gobio, assembly GCF_900634415.1. Classification (NCBI taxonomy): domain Eukaryota; kingdom Metazoa; phylum Chordata; class Actinopteri; order Perciformes; family Bovichtidae; genus Cottoperca; species Cottoperca gobio. Next base: position 15,228,780 of record NC_041358.1, read on the forward strand.
ACACACACACACACACACACACACACACACACACACACACTCCCACTAGCCCATCTGCTTCATAGTATCTGTAGGGACCAGCTGCACTGCATGGCCATGACACAGCCAAGCAACACCGCTCCCATTCTCCCCTCCTTACATTATACTGTAGGTCTATTCTCAGCACCCCTCCAACCAGTGTCTCTACAATGCAGCCCTCCAGCTCCCTTTCTTATACCCGCAGTAGGAACCCAGTAGGCACCACAAAAGGAAACACTGTCTGTTTTCCCAAACTTAAGGATGTACATCTTGAAAAGAAAATTTAAAATTGTATCTCTCATTTCTATAGTCTAATCATTTGTGATTTATCTAAACAAATGATCAAGTGAAAAGTATAAAATGGGATTTCTGACTGATTCTGATTTATAGCGGGAGTGTAAGCTTTTCATTTATGTAGAATTTCTTTAACATGCCATGCCTAATGTGTGATAAAATAATGTAATAAGTAAAGGTGTTTGTTGTAGCTTTAACTGTGCTGCCATACAACAGTGTGTGTATCTACAATGTGTGAGTGTATTAGCATAGCCTCGTAGCCATGCTGACACTGATATGGCAGCTCGGATTAGGGAGATCCTGCCTACAGCGTCTTCTCTGGTCACAACACTTCCTTGTCTAAGTCCTCATACTGACTGTAACCTCACAGCTAGAGTAGTGGTCTGCTTATTCCTCTTCATCACTACAGATTCACACTTGCTTGTGTCTTCTAATTCAATAAATGTACATCATTATCATTTTCTTCAAGTTGTCGAGTACATTTTAGACAGGATTGTCCAGAAAGGGTTTAAATTTGATATGATTTATTTGCAGTTTAAACAAGAAAAAAGCTTAAATAAGAGAGTTTTAGGATAATCAATAAAATAGTATTGCATACCCCTGAACAGACAGTAGTGACACATTCATAATACAGAGCAACATCCACTAACGCAGCGGTCCCCAACCTTTTTTATGCCACGGACCGGTTTCACGCAAGAATTTTTTTAAGTAAAGTATCACGTGACAGGCGAGCGTCTTGACCTGTGTCAAGAGACACAGACAACTGTGTTAACTGTGTCTGTGTCCGGTGATTTTTCAAAATAAAACCTTACCGCGGACCGGTGGTTGGGGACCAACATCCACTAACGGACTAAGCAGTTCATGTTTCTCTGAGGAATGTATTGCCTATGTGTTAGTTGTGTTAAAACTGCAAATGCCAAATGCAGCCATGTTATACAACAAATAACAAATAACAAAAAAACAACCATTTTAAGTAAAGGTACAAAGCCTTATTGTTTACATTCAGCCTTTACAGATGACTAAGAGATGCACGTTACATCCTGACCTACATGGTGCAAGGACAATAGGTGCTACAGAATAATGAATATAAGTATCTCAACCTGAGCTCTCAGATGGGTCTTCACTGCCATGTGGTGTGAGGTAAGATGAAGATGATAGATGGTGATATAAGTAGGCATCCTGTCACTCTTTGACCTTTAGCTCTTCTTTACTATTATAACTGCAGTATACATGGTGACATTGTGCTGGAGGTAAAAAATAAATACAAATATTTCTGTTAAGGGTGTTCAACATAAATTGTCGTCATGTGAAATGTGATTATAATAGCTGTTACTTTGTTTTCCACATGCTGTGAGCTAGCTCCTATCTTTACATTTGACATGTTTTCCTTCCCACTGTCTGCTTCATACATCTTCTCTGTTATATTAACCAGTAACAGAATGTGCCCTCCCAACCATTACTGTCTAAAACAATCATAATCTGCTTTTTATTTTCATAATTTTACACATGTATGTAGCTACCTTACTAACTTTTCTTTGGCCGTCCACAAGAGAGGTGAATACAACATTTTGAAAAACAAAAAAGTGAGCACTACAGTGTGCACAGTACTCTTTTTATTCACGATCGTCTGTGATGCTTTATACTCGAGTATACCAAAGAGCCAAGCGAGAGAAGGTCGCACAGCAGTCTGTGATTTCACTGCATTGATTGCTTTAATTGTTACATTATCAAGATTTCATTTTTGTCAATCTATGAATTTACTCAATTTCTAATGCGGTTTTTATGACAGGCAAGTAACGCATGCTACCATGCAACTACTACTGTTGTCAGGGATTCAGATTATTTTTCTTTAGTGCCCTTAAAGGTTCAATGTGTAAAGGTCCTGTCACACATATCCATATGGTAGAAACGTATGCCGGCTCATACGAAATATCGGCAATACGTTGATATAAATTAAGGGTAAGTTGTGATCGTTCGAAGGACGCAGACGATACGCCGAACACGCCAGACATACGGTCCTGTCACACAGTTCTGTATGACAGAAACATGCCGGCGTTTATGAAAAGTAGCTCAAAATTTGTCAGAGTCCAACTTTTCCACAGCGGTGTTGTAGCTGACGTATACATAACGAATACATAACAAATTATTATTCGTATATCTAACCTATTGATAGCGTATCACTTACTTATATAAAACGTATCAGAGCGTCTGGCCAACGCAGCTGGAAAAGTGCCATTTGGTTCACGTCATGCTGATGCTGGAGAACAGAATGTACTCTTGTCGCAGCCTCTCAGCATCCTCCATGCTCTCTGATGATGGTTTATGATGGGTTGATGTATTTATCAAGACGTGCTGTGAAGAGGTGAGGATGAGCTACTCACAGGGAACCTATATACTATATTCAAACCCCAATAAGCTCCCAAAACGCTAGCTGTACTGTAGAAACACGTAGGTAGGTATTCACGTACTGTATTACGTATGTATTCCGTATTCACGTATGTCTAACGTAACGTAACGTAACTTATGTGTAACGTCTGCATATCTTATGAAGCACACATTGGGTACGTCCGGTAATTTTGAACATGCTCAAAACATCAGCGTTCAACAACGCACCCCAGCGTAACACAGTGAGCTCTTAACGAATAATACTTATACCTTACCTTATTTCAACGTACACCAGCGTAACACCGCCTGCTCTTAACGAATACTACTTATACCTTACCTTATATCAACGTTAACCAGCGTGTTGCCGATATTTTGTATACGCCATATTTTTGTATACGTTATGCATTTGTTGATTATTCGTCTGATACATTTTGTACAAGTAAGTGATGCGCTATCAATAGGTTAGACATGCGTATCTGTATACGTTCACTTTTCAGATCCGATGAGAAGTTGGACGTATTTGGACTCTGACAAATGTTCATATACGCCAGCATACGTTTCTGCCATACGGATATGTGTGACAGGGCCTTTAGATAAGCCAGAATTTTTACGTAAAACATTAAAACAATGAACTAGCATCGACACAATGTGAAGAGATAACATTGTTGACATTATGTCAAAAGACGTCTATGTGTTGTGTTGCAGAGATATCCACTGAAATAAACAGTCTAACTGACAGTGCCGACCCGTCCACTCTTGTAATACCACTTGTTCCTCTAGAGGCGCCAGTCTGCACTCAGTACAGAGGGAGGAGAAGTAGAGCTATCTGACTCATGCAGACTTGGGGCTTGTCAACATTACATCCATGATCCATGCTGATAGTTTGTTTTAGTTTAATCCAAAGTGGCAGAAATGAGAAAACGACTTGCAGCCTCGCCTCGTTCCCACTGCTGCCAGGAGTAGAGCGTGCAAGAGAGACGGGAGACAGACAGATCTTCTGTTAGCAGTGAGCAAATAGCACTGATTTAGCCGACTCCCTGCCAGATCGTCAAACTTTCTGTTGCTGCTGTTACACAGGTTAGATCCAGCCCGCTGTTACTCCCGGTGCTGGAATATTCGCTAGCCGTGTCCGAGCTGCCGGAGCGGATGCACGCTCTCCTCCCAGGAAGCATTAATATGTCCATGCAGAGGACAAAACCCCGAACCTAAGCCAACATACAAACTTATCAAAACGTAACGTTACACAGACCGTACAGCTCCCAGTGCCACAGTAAACACACAGATATCTAAGTCCCACGTAAAGATTATAAGATAGCAGTGATATTTAGACCGAGCTCTCAGAGTTTCAGCAGTCTGTTCATTAGACCGACCTGACTGACTGACTGACACAGAAGTGAAGAAATACACAGTACATTTATCAACACTAGAAGAGAGAGATGTATAGCTGTAGAATACAATACACAATATAAAGAATACACTATAATACTCTAAAACTTAGAATACAATAAATATGATAAACTACTATAAACAGGTACAACATACTTTGTTAAGTAGTTGACTTTTTTAATAATGGTTTTGATTATCAATGAATTTAGATTGTATGGACCCAGTAGTGAAATACTGCTCCATATTTCTTTGGTGGCTCGGAATTACACATTGAACCTTTCACCTGGGAACTGAATCTAGACAAAGATTGGCCCACTGTTGATAAATATAAATACTGGCTGGTGCCTGCTAAGCTGGTTTAGTGTTGGTCCGTTGATGGTGCTCGCTGAATGTTTGTATCCAGGCAGTAAACCAAACCTTCAACAAGAGATTGGAGCTACAGAAGCCGTTATATTTAGGTTATATCCTTCATTCATATCAAATGACATGAATTTCCTTGATAACCAACCAACAATAATTTGTAAATGAAGAAAGCTGAAGCACCTACATTAATACAAGAAACAAGAAACTAGAAATACATTCAAAAATACTGTCAAACAATTGTAAGTTGCAGAGTAAAATCAGAGAGGGGGCTTCCTTGGTAGTGGAGATAAACTAATAGTTTCTCTCACAGATTTTTGTTTTTTTCATGCCTTGCGCATTCACAATCCTGTTTGAGAAACACTGTTATAGAGGGTATTTTGCCCAGATATGAATACAGGTGTGCCTTCAGATTTTGGCTTGGTCTTTGGTGTGCCACAGAAAGGTTGAAACCCACTGCCCTACTGTATTATCTTCGCAATAAAAAAATAAAAATAAAATGGCCACTAAGGCACATATAGCAAGGTGACATTTTGCAATCACCAAATGGCCAAGCATGATCCAAGTACCGAGAGGCGACTTCTTCTACCAAGACGAGCTTTGGGCCAGGGCAATTTAGTTTGCCTTAAAATAAATCTGGACCTCCCCTAAATATTAGAGAGACTTCAGACACAGTTTGGCAAACATCTCACAAGCGGTTGCATGTAAATGACCATTTGTGTGACAATATAGATCCGCTGGTCATTTGGACCATTGAACAATGACTCATGATATAATATCTCTGACTGGAGGGAAGCTAGCTGCTTCACTTCTCCATTATTCCACATATCTGCATATTTATAATAGGCGTCGTTATCAACAACTGTGCTGTGCCTGTTTGTCTTGAAGTAGCATTGTTTTCAATCCAGGAAGCTGTGTAGGTCTTGTGCAGAATTGACCTTATAATATCATCTGAACATAGGTCTTACAATACTGGCTGTCCCTTGGTCAACATTCAAGACCAAGACTGACTACCGTTAGTGTTAACATTGCTACCACGTTCGGTAATAACCTTTCTGACTTATTTAAACAGCATCTGAAAGCTTATTTGCTGGCCTTGGATTGATGTTTTCATGCGATGCGTGCTCGAGAAATGTGCTGCATATATAAACTTTACTCCCTGAATTAGTTACTCGCATTGTCCTGGTAAAATGTCCTTGAAGAAGATGGTGAGGCCCCCTACCTCCTTCCTTACTTTCTGTACTGCATGTGGCTGAGGATAGCACCTATAATGTAGTAAACTCCCTGCTTATGCCAACATATTGCTGTTGACTGGAATCAGCAGGAGCCCAGGGGTGGAGAAGGGTGGGATGCTGGGAAGCAGTGAAAGGTGAATCAGCCTCCACCTTTGTTTCCAAGTGGCCCCGCTGGCTTTGTTTTGGAGCAAAATGAATTATTAACGGTGGCCTTCTGGTCGTGTTTTTCATCAGTGTCCACCTCCAAAGGTAAAGAACACTGTGCTGAGAGATCTCCATTGACTGGCTCCTTCCATAGTGCCAGCAGAACTGTCTACATCAACTTTTGTTTTTGTCTTCACTTTGTCTCTCTTTATTTTTAGTTTTCTTTTCTTTCTGACCCCTCTCTCTGTTTTTCCATCACACTGTTTTCTCTTGAATGACCAAATTAACCAACATAGGTGCTGAAGAATATCTGGTCTCCATGACAATTAAATAGCCGTCCTTCTGCATGGCAGATTATCTCGCACTCCAATTCACAATCACATTGTATGAAAAGCACTGTATTAAACCTGATTATTATGGATATTCCACTTCACTTAAGATGAATGGTCTCTCATTTTGACCTCGTGAGGTTAGTTAACGGACATTAAACCTCAAGTTTAATAATACCTTTAACAACACAGTTCTGTCATCTTACACATGTTGTGTTGTTTGTGTTGTACAGTTTCACTGGCTCACTACTTTGAACTCCAAGTATCTTTTTAGTAGATTTTTATAATCACTGTCTCAACAGTGATTTTAATTAGATTTTTCAAGATGTTGAACCGAGTCAGGAAAGACTTGCCAATATAGTAATCATTATATTTACATATTCAGTTATGTGAAGCAATACTTATTCATCTGCTAATTGACACACAGCAAAATTATGACTTTATTCTACAACTAGAGAGTGATACAACACGAACATGATACTTATGTTTATTGATGTTAATCTATGCATATTTATATTATTTTTCTATGATATTATCTAAAGTTTGAGTATCATATATTGAGTTTATTAATAAATAAATTCAAATGTCCCTTTATAGCTAGGTTACCTACACTGCAGATGTATTTATTTACCAGGGACAGTGCACATTAATCAACATTTCAGTTTCCACCTTGATGTAAATATGCCAGAGTTGGCTAATGAGCTCATTTTCATCCGTAGTCCCTGAGCAGATTATTACACATTATCGACCACTGCCTCCATATTAAAAGTCAATGAGCCTGTGTAAGGCTTTTTCATTGGATTGAATGCTCTGCCATAAACAGTTGTGTTACAGAATTGGATTGGCTGCATGCCACTTTTTCCTGTGTCATTTTCTTACATTGCATTACATATTCCTCAAAGACACTCAGGTCTAGGTTCTACCATTGTCTGTGAATGTCTCTTCTTCTGGAAGGCACATTATTTAGATGTTGTTGTTGTTAAGATAACACTTTTGGTTTTGCTCTGATGGTTTGATATGGGACTTCTTGTGCGATTTTACCAAGTGCTTTTCTTCAATTTAGTTTTGTATAATTAAACACCTAGGTGAATAGCATCATGTTTTCCTTTGTCCGTCTGCAGTAAACGGTACAAGTATACTTTGTAGGTTGACAGATGTCTATATTTTGCTTGTCATGTTTGCTCTTTTCAAACACATATTTTCTTCCAAATAATCAAACTACCATAAAACACCTGGAAGAGGCAAGGTGCAGTGTTGTTTTCCAAAGTAGCCATTTTCCATCCAACTTGACACCAGCCACTCCTCGTTGCCTCGATCCGGCTCTCGTAGTTAAAAAACAAAGAAAACTATAATGTTAGCAAAGTTGCCCTTTTTTTGCAAGATTCTCCTGCCCAGCCATGACGTGCGACAGTTTCTTTCCATCCGCACTTCTGCTTAGCCAATTTGCTGTCACTTGATCCTCTTTATCATCTGCTGGCCAGAGGATGCTCCCAACTGGCCGAAATGCCGGGCAACTGTAACTAAGGGGCAGGCATAGCTGTGCTAAGCTGTTCGTTCAATGAAGGATAAATAAAGTATCCAAAAGAACCTGGAGCCTGGCTAGATAAGAGAGAGGACTCATTTTACTAGGATCAACTGTCCAAGATGTTCAATGGGATTATGGAGGTTGAGTGTCATCCTGTATTCATGAGCATTATATACTAATGGATTTAGGAAAGTGTCAAGCTGAGGCTGATGACCACTGACACTAACAGGCATTGTCTTTCTTTCCCTAAAGTACTGACAGTGAATCATAAGGTCACTGTCTTTTTATTTGTATTTTTACACACTAGGTAGATTTATGGAGAATGGAGTAGAGTGGAAGAAGTGTGACTGAAATAGGGAAGGAAAGAAAAGGAGGGGTGAAGGGGGGGGGCTTTAGTTAATAGAAAACAGGCTCTGAGAGATAAGTAATATGTAAATAGGAAATGTATCCAAATTTACCTCTGGGAGAAAGCCAGTGTGAGAAACGGAATAATGTGGCAGGGAGCCTCAGGTGCAGCTGGGATGGGAGGAGGCGAGGCAATGAGCGAGAAGCTGAGGGAGCGAGAAAGAGGGAGGGTTTGTGTGTGTGTGTGTTTGAGTTTATGTGTGTGTGGAAAGAGAGAGAGCTTGAGTGTGCAAGCTAGAGAGACTGTGTGGAGAGGGAGGGAGGGAAGTGTAAGCCAGTCACAGCATCTCTCCTTCTCACTGCACCAGGGCTGAGGGACTCTTCGTCCCCTCGCTTCCCTCGCTGCAGATTTAACTCATTTCCATCACCGCAGTCATCTTTTTTTCTTGCTTTTTACTTGCTGCTTTTGACAGATGCATTGCATTCATCTATTTCTGTATTCAAGGATCTAAGGATTTATTTATTAAAAACGTGGGTTGTCCTGTTTGAAAGGAATTAAAAAGGGAACGTTTGCAGAGGACAGTGCTTGAAACTGGGACTCCGACTGGGACTTGGTCTTTTCTTTATGCTGCTAGAGTGGATTCCCTTTTGTTGCGCTGCCAGTGTTTTGTTCATAGCGACAGACATACTGAGAGAGGAGTTGTAGGACCCCATACCTCTACAATTAAACAAAGCACATGCATCAAAGGACGAAGGAAGTTAGAACATCTATGGTTGTATGAAGCACTTGAGGAGAAGGTGCTAAGCCTTCTCTGCCATTGCTTCAGAATGTCACAACAAAAATGCAAGTAACACAATTATGGGATAAATAGGTGGATTGTATATTGATCCCCACACCCCTCTTTGCAAGTGTCTGCCACGGGATTGCTGAGGAGTTGAAGTGAGAGGAGCGCTGAGCTATTCAGCTGGCCTTTCATTGCTCCAGGAGAGTCCTTCCACCTGTCTGCATGGGAGTCTTACATTTAACACTTTCATCAGCTACTGGACTTTTTCATTTGTTTTTCTTTCGCGACTTGCAGTCCAGAACACTGAGAGGCAAGTTTGCACATTTGGATTTAAACTTTAAATCACTTTAATAGCAAAACTCATCCAGACATTTTGAAGCGCTTGGTTTTACCTCATTCTGCCTAGGGATGCCTTGTAAACACATTTTCCCCCCAGCGCTGTGTGCGCTGAGAGAGCTGTGACATTATCTCCTGCGGAGATCCCCATGTTGTTCTAGCCTGTGTCTGTGTTTTGATTCAGACAATAGCTGGGCATGCATGGGCTCCAGACACTGACCAGAGGACCACCAAAATAAGGGAAGCCTGCTGTTACATTGTAAACACACCACCACCAATGGGACAGTGAAACTTTGGATTTAATTGAAGGGTGGATGCGCAGAGATGGATGTAATCATTTTTTCCAGACTTTGGTATAGAGGAAGCGGGACTCCTAAGAAGCTTTTTTCACCTTAGCAATGTTTGTCTATATCTATATTTGAAAGGTAACTGCACTCAATAAATTTCATCTGATCTCTAGGAATGAAATAGGTGCCATATGCTGCTTAAGTATTTGATCTCCTGTGAGGGTCTGTTGGGAGCGGAGAGCATTGTGCTTTGCTTCATGTTTTAACCTCTTCGTATGGTGTCCTCCCCCGCATCTTCTGTGCTCTCTGCCCTTGTGTGGACAGCTTATGCCCTCAGCCTCCCGGTGGCAACCCTCATTAGGATCAGGAGCTGAAGCCACAGATTGGCAGGCAAAGCAGCAGGGAATCTTGCCTTTGGGATAGATGCTGGTGACAACACTAATGCTACCCTGGTTTACTGAAGGAATACAGTTTTTTTTGTTTTGTTTTTTTTCTCTACTCCTGACTATAACCCGCGCACTACTTTCACTAACCATGAGTGATTGGAAAAGGAGAGCTAAACGGGTTGTCCTACCATCCCAGAGGCTGTATTGATTTTCCTCCATTCAGTCTTCATTTGATTGAGACCCAGCTATGTGAGAGGAAGGTGAAAAAGAGAGTGAGTGTGTTACAGAGAGTATTGAGCTCTGTTAACTGAAGAAGGCTGCAGACACCCGGTATAGATCAGGTGGGGGGCAGGCAGTTCTCCAGTTTCAGGCCAGCTGCCTTATGGGTGACACACCACAAACCTGACCCACCTGGATAGCACCCAGAACAATGAACCAGTCTGAACTGACAACGGACCCAGTGCTCACTGCCAACAGCAGTCATGGAGACTTCTTTACTGGCAGGGCCAACCACTCGTGTCCCTTGGGCTGGGGACTGAACGAAGGCCTAGAGGCTTGCGTCCTGGAGACTGCTGTCATTGTACTTCTGACTGTGCTCATTATTGCAGGAAACCTGACGGTGATCTTTGTGTTCCACTGTGCCCCTCTGCTACACCACTACACCACCAGCTACTTCATCCAGACCATGGCCTATGCTGACCTGCTGGTGGGTCTTAGCTGCCTGGTCCCCACCCTGTCTCTGCTCCACTACCCAGCAGGTGTCCAGGAGCCCATAACATGTCAGGTCTTCAGCTACGTCATCTCGGTTCTGAAGAGTGTTTCAATGGCCTGCTTGGCTTGTATCAGTGTTGACCGCTACCTGGCCATAACTAAACCACTGTCTTACAACCAACTGGTGACGCCATGCCGGCTACGAGGCTGCATCACCCTAATCTGGGTCTACTCTAGCCTGGTTTTCTTGCCCTCCTTCTTTGGTTGGGGAAAGCCAGGCTATCATGGGGACATTTTCGAGTGGTGTGCTCACTCTTGGCCCACCTCTGCCCTCTTCACAGGCTTTGTGGTGTGTTTGCTCTATGCCCCTGCTGCACTCGTGGTTTGTTTTACCTATTACCATATCTTTCGCATTTGCCAGCAGCACAACAGGGAGATCAGTGAACGACGGGCACGTTTCCCAAGCCAGGAGATGGAGGCTGGGGAGGGGGGTGGCGGTGGGCATCATGGAGGGCATGGACCAGATCGGCGATATGCGATGGTGCTGTTCCGCATCACCAGCGTTTTCTATATGCTTTGGCTGCCCTACATAATCTACTTCCTGCTAGAGAGCTCCCATGTGCTGGATAGCCCTGCCCTCTCCTTCATCACGACCTGGCTGGCCATTAGCAACAGCTTTTGCAACTGTGTCATCTACAGCCTTTCTAATAGTGTGTTCCGCCTGGGCATGCGTAGGCTTTCACAGACGATTTGCTCCTTCAGCCACTGTGCGGCCGATGACAGGGACTTTGGTGAGCCTAAACCAAGGAAGAGGGCAAACTCATGCTCAATCTGAAGGGATGACTTTTTTAGGATGAGGATACTACTGGAATCTACGAATGGGGAACATAAATCTTAACAAGCTTAGCTGCTAGTTCACTTTCAGTAACATTGGCAGGGCTTAACCAAACAGAAAACTATTTATGTTGCATCAGCCTGTCAGCTGACCCCAGTGACATTGCCTGGGTCACAATAAACCATAATTTATTGCATTACAAGCTTTTCAAGATGATTTTCATTGTCAAAACAGAGAGATATAATGAGATCGGCAGTCTATGATGGCTTATTCTGTGGTATGTGACTTGGCTGTGGATCCCATAGACAGTAGTCTCCCCATGGATTTCTTAGCCTTTACATCTCACTGTATGTCATCAGCCAGGTCAGACATAGTGGGAAAACAAAACTCTAAACTCTAAAAAAATATCTCCTCAAACATCAAATGTGACCACACTATTTCATGCCTGTTAAAGTTTGTTAGTGGTTGTGAATTGAATCGACCTTCTATTCGATGTGTCCGTACTGTCAATGACTGTCATTAGCAAAGACTAGATAACCTACACTTACTACTACTCATACTGCTCGTTTTAAAGGTTGTAAATGGATATTTGACTTTTTAACTGTACAAACACACACAGTTGCAATGACAGCCATTATGCTGCTGATGAATAACCTTGACTGTTTTCTAGAGGAAAGTGCACAGTCCATTTCTGCTGAAGTATTTTGTGTTGAGTCTGTAAACATGATGTACTGGTCAGGTGTTCGGAACCATTGTTGTTGGTTGAAATTTGGATAGGGTTGTTTACTTGGATCTTCTGCAAAATATGGTACGTAATGTAACGATGAACAGCAATGTTAAACCGTAAAACTCCAATATAGCACTGTTTAGAAGTAAAGCAAAACATACATCACAGCATTAGACCAATGACTGTAAAATGTTTTATCTTAACTAAGGGTTATAGTATAATATTTAAATACAGTTAAATCCTCCAAAATGAGAATGAATAAAGTTTTCACTTGACTCAACATGGTAACCTATCTGTAATGTAGATAGTCAAATTGTCTACACATTTATCACATTGCCTACTACTTTAGTGTAAACTGTATCTGATTTTCCACAGATGACATGCTGCTTCATTGTTTACTAATTTAAATATTAGCTGATCGTGGTTGGTCACCAATTGATTGGTGCAACCCTCCTAAAAAGCACCTTATTTCCAGAATTCAGACAAAGGATGTGACCATTTGACACTGAGGCCTTTATATTGAAAGCAGTGCACTGATGCCCGTGGCAGATAACTACCCAGCACAGTTTTTTTCCCAAGGTCCCCCCTTGCGCTTATGAAATAGCACAACAGCGCCAGCATTCCCACCATTTGTGTGGCATTCCTGATATGGCTGTGTTATGAGTATTCTGCTAACAGTTTGATGCATGAGCGCTCATGACAGCCATTTCTAACCAGCAAATAAATAGTACATCCCGCTTGTATGTATAGGGCCATGTATACTAGATAGTGAACAAACAACAGAAATGAAACGGCATGATTTAATTATGAATTGACATTATTATTTATAATGTAAAAGGTTTAGTTTAGAAACAGATTTCTCTAATTAAGCTGAGGATATTCCTTTTTTAGCTGCACCTCCTGGTTCTAGCTTTTAACGCACTCACAAAAGTCCCTTCAAGGTAAGAAAAGTGATAGTAGTGGCAGTGTAAACCAGAACCACGTTGGCTGGTTTTTGGTGCTTTGCATCAGTGACACAGTTATCTTTATTAAAGATGATAGTAGGTTTTATTTCCTAGAAGTGGTAGACAGGGTCTCAGGGTTAATGTGATCTGATCTGTTTGGAGGTCGCTGTAAGGTTAAAACGTAACTGATCTGAGATTACATGCTTGGTTGTATAAACGTTTAAGGGTATAGTTGCTTATCTTGTGGAGGTTTGTTAAACTATTGGCTGGACAACCCTTATTACTTTTAAATTACAGTCTCCCAGTCTCTTTCAGCTGTACCAATTATGTTACACTTGCTGATTTAAAATAATAATAATTAATAAAAAAGTTACTGCTCCTCAAGCTACAGGCCTGAATGTCTTGTGTGCACTTATCACAGGGTCGATTCTTACTGGGAATCACACTGTAAATTTGGGCTTGTTGAATTTTCCTTTTCTTTTTTCAGGATGTCTTTGCAACAGATGACTGTAGTGTTTATTATTATTAATGGATTGTTTGTGGGAGATGGATAGTTAACTCCATTCTGCTAAAAGATTATAGTTATTTTGTTATTTTACTGTGCCCATTCCAGCTTGGTCAAATGTGAAGACTGTTCCCCAATCTGATGTGGGCTTTTAAAACCAATCCAAAAACTGCCACTGGTTATGACTCTAATCCTTTGCTACAGCACTGTAGTATAGTCATTCCAGTCAATTTACCTTGTACATTCCCTTGATCATTGGATCAGTGTCAAAGCAAAATTCATTTCACATGAATACAGCCACGTACTATAGCCAAGAACTTATACGGATTTCCCTCTTTGATCATGTAGTAGTGTCATCTGTGGTTTAGGCCTTGCTTGTAGTGTATATTTGTCCATGCTAGAAACCAAGTGACACTGCAAATTCAGCTCCTTGATATTGTAACTGCATTCTATGCTGCTGAACAGTAGCCTGTGTAATTCATTCCTCATTTTAAAGCTGCATTAAGTGATTGAACACTAGGATGACACAACAGAAAGACTCTGAGCCTTCAGCTTTTTATATTTTAGTGAAAATAAATTTGCTACTTCACATCCAGCAAAAATAGAGCTACATATTCATTCCATTCAAGAGTCTTTCTGGCCGTTCTGATGAATGTAAGTACAATATTGTTTTTAAGCAAAGATTTGGTAAACTAACATCACCAACAGAAAACGTCTGTTTTGGGTTATCTACATGCTCTACTTTCTTTACCAGCCACTCGTTTACTTTGGCTCTCGGCAGGTAGCCTACAGTCAGCTTGAAATAATCACGTGCTGGGAGTGGCTGCCCAGGGTTTGTACTGTATGTTCCCGTTTTGATGGTTCAGACAACTAAGATGACCAAATCTGTGTAAAGCTGCAGTATATGGTGTTGATTCTTAGCGGGATCATCAGCATTCATCTCCCTTTAACATAATCAGGAGTTGTTTGATTCAGTGTAAAAGATATTGCTTTATGCAGCTTTAATGCATTACAGATTGTTCTGTATACGTGCCTAAAGATGTATTTTGTAGGAAAAGTGAAAAGAAGATGTTGAGAAGTAATTACTGTTACATAAACATGCTGCACTTTTTTAAAATCATTTTCCAGCTACATGAACATCGAACCCTTTGACCGTGTACACACCTGAAGGTACATTGTCGTTGGATTCAGTTTTCCGTGACTGATAGTTCAGACTTCTGCCTTCAAATGGGTACATGTTTCACTATCTGACGTCTACAATATATCTGTAAGATAAGAGGAGACAGCAGATTTGTCTAAGTCTTGTGAATTCCCTTCTATAGCCATATGACCTGGCATATATGAGGAATAGCAGTCGGGAACCACAGCATAGCCGTGTCAAATACTAGACTTGCGATGATATTCTTTTTATTTTGATAGCTTGTGTTTTTGGTGCTTCTTTGGAGCATAGTGCAGTTGGGTAGTAGAAGAAATGTATAGGATCTGAATTAGTGCTATATTACCGTCACAATATGGTGACACACAACAACATATAATGAAGAAAACAGAAGAAAGCAAAGTTCTGTAATAGCCTAAACAATAGCTCTGTTGTTACCATATAATGTACAAGTTGGAATATACCATTCAAGTGGAGATTATAGTATTTGGTCAAAAGTTGCACAAATATGCATTCCTTTGGTGGGCTTTTTTTTTGTAGCGGGTTATGTGACACGTCTTGGCTCAAGTTTTCAAAAATCCTAGAGCCACTGAATGAATATTTAAAAAATAAATTGTTTATATGTGTCTGTATTACACTGACCAAACTGAAGTGGTAGAAAATCAAAACTGTTATCTTGTTCAAACAAGTGATCTTACTTTGAAGTGCATTGATCTGGGCTTTTAGTAAAAAAAAAGGTTTTATTAATTAAAGAATAATATGTATTTATTTATTAAGTTATGTTTAAACCTTTACACAATATACTGTATATGAGTATACTGTATGTAAAGTGTGTATTTGTTTTAAATCTGCTGTACAGCCAAAAAAATCTGCCAAATTCTGACAAAGGTATGGCATACCATTTGTGTTAAATCAACTAGGCTGCTGATGTTTTAAATAGGAGGCAGAGTGTGTTAAATTACATAGTATCTATTTTTTTATTTTGAAATTTTGTCAAAGACTATGGTTTTGTTGTTGCTACCAACCCAATAAAGGTGAAACTAGTAGAAATTCACATCTGTGTAGTTGCTTTTGTGAAATGTGTGTGTTTCTTTAGCAACATTTACCAGTTAGCTGACTTTCATTCATAACAAGTAGATCTCTCTTATATTTTTTCCACTTGGCACGTATCTTAAGGAGTAATGAGGAGTGTGGCGACGTGGGCTTGTTACTGTGTGGCTGCCAGTTTTAATCCCCAGGCTTGATAGGATCAGTGTGATTAGCTAATGTCTGCTTCAGCAAACTTTATTCAGGTGCCCCTGAACAACATGGTTGGATATTGAGTACCAGTTTCTTTTGAATTGTAATTGATGTGTAATAATCACAGAACTAAAACACACATGTGCAAGATGATGTAAATCTAGGTCTAATGAGCAGATCACATGTTTAAGTCACGTGGAGAGAAAGATTCTGGGATAAAAATTGCAACTCTGTAATGTCACAATGTACGGGACTCTATTGTCATTTTCCTGTTGATCATGATCTGTCTTAAGTTGTTCCTCTGAATGCTGCTCCAGCTCAGTTATGAGCTATGCAAAGATTTATTTCATTTTCCTCTGAGCCAGCAGATGGCTGATCAGGTGGCATTAGCCGGGTACCAACTCTGCAGCATCATAGCCTTTCCTTTAGTGCCATTGGGAGTTAATGCACACCATCATGTCCTCTCTCTGTGTGAACATATCCTCATTATAGAGCGTGATCCTTTTTTCTGGTCTTAAGAAATTCATACACTCAACCTTTAGACTGCAGACGAGCTTTAAAACAGCCGTAACCCCACCTTCTTCACCAAGTAGCTTATTGGAGAGACGAGCAAGAGGAGATGTAAGGTGATATTGGAAGAAGATTAAACAGCGGATTATGGAAAGGAACTGGTTGGAGAGAGAAAGATTGCAATATACGTAGACTGCCTGAATCAGAAGAGCAAGATGATGCAAAAATTAGGATCAGGAGAGAGAAAGGTGAGCGCGAAGTAGGGATATCGGTTGGAAGAGGAGGAGGGTTAACGAAGAGAGGATGAGGATGAAGAACGATGATTAGGAAGAATGTATTTCCAACACTTTATTGTTGTTTAGGTTAGTTTTTATTTCAAACATTTGAAATCAACATAAAAAGGTATTTCTTCCCCAACTCTACATTACCATAAAAGCTTGTGTATCGGCACAAAAGAACCATTCTGAATGTATTATTTATAAAAAGTTTGCTTTGTGGCTTAAAGATGAATAGCTATTTCAATATACAGTATTGACTCATTTTATGCTGTGCTCGTGTAGATCAAGTCTGTTTTATTTTCATGCCAGCGACCCTGTTGAAGAGCCAGTTTTTTGTTATGTTTGATATCTACTTTTGGAACGAAAATCAGAATTTGTTCCTCCTACCAGAAAGCATTTCATCCACACTAACTATTCAGCCAAAGCAAGTGCAGCTTCCCGGTCCAGGCCTACTCAATATTCATGGCTGACACTACATCAGGAATTCCCTTTTATTTCCACAAATGGCAGCACTCGCCTCACTTCCTCTTTCCCCTTCCAGCCTGCCACTTTCCTCCTCCTCTTTCCATCCTGATTGAGAAAGGACCACCTGACCGTCCTTTGAGGTGGGGAAATCATAATTGGAGGGGAAGCCAGTTCCTGCCCCTGTGTGCTAATGGTGGAGGCTTGCGGCGCCCACCAAAAGCCTTTGATGGCATAAGGAGGACACACTCATGCTTCCACACACCCAACACACCCTCATATATCTTGCATGGCCTCAGTCAGTCTTTGAAAACATAGGCTGTGACCGTGGTCCCGATAGCGTACAGGTGTTGGTATAGGCACAGCTGATTGTGTGCTCTTACGGTATTTAATGTGTAGGGATAAACACAGTTTAGCCGCAGTAGTCCTTTGAGCTAAATAGATGAATCAAATGTCATTACAATTCTTCCAAATATTGTCGAGACATTTCACAAAACAAAACTTAAATGTCAACCTTATGGTGGGGCTAGAAAATAAAGTCAATAGTTCAATATATTCAATAGTCGGTAGGATTTATCCTCTGGGGACCATGAACGTCTGTACAAAATATAGCAATCGATTTAATCGATCCAGATTTTCCATTCTGGATCAAAAATAGTGGATCGAGAAACTGAGGCCGTCATTGACATTCATAGAGCCAACACTTCTAAGATGTAATCATGCTTGCTCTTCTTCAGTAACTGCACATGCTCACACCTTTTATCTTATAACCACAATCTTCTACTGGCTATTTGAGGTTATTTTCTCAGTTAAAAACATAATGAAGGTAGGTGTTGTGGGAAAACAAGTTCTTGTTTTTTCATTATTACCCGGTTTTCACAGATGGCTCATTTCTGGTGGTGCTGCTCTGGGACGATTGCATTAGCATTGTCCCAATCATCATTGTTTGATGCCATCAGTTTAACAAACCAAATACAAAAATCCTACATTTCAAACAAATTTAGTACAGTGCTTTATTGAAAAGTATCAAAAAGGTTTCTTAATCAGAATATTCAAACTTTGTCTGAATTTCAGTTTCACTCCGTGGTCTTGAGGTGAAGAATTGCGTAACTGGAAATATACTCACATACTCACTTATTCTCTATCAGCAACACAAATTCAAGTTGTTGCAATCCACATCTTTCGAAAATCAAACTAAAATGTGTTTAGATTTAAGTCAGCGTCACTAAGCTGAATATGTGCACTGCTTTATATGAGTTAGATATAGAACATAATACATGTATTAATTGATCATGGAAGGACACAGTGATGCAGTAGTAAGTATCCGCAGTTTCATGAGAATACCATGAGAGCTTCCCAGCAGAGCATACAGTAGGGACTTGACATTTTAACTACATGGTATCTTTTATTTTCTAACTATTACTATCTCTCTTATAGCCATTGTTGCCGAAAAGGTTACACAGTCCACCTAATGACAAAATGGCTGCTAGTTCAATCCCTATAGCAGACCTGCATCCTGTAAAAGTGCCCCAAAGCAATAAACGGAACACTTACCTCCCCACTCATTGCTGGGTTCCCTGGATAGAAAAATTGGAGATTGTCCTCATCAGCTGCTTTTCAGACTTCAGCACTTCCATTTCACCTTTGGACCTGATGATTACCATAGGTAGGCTTTCTCTTCCATCTGCTGTAAACGCTTCGACTCTCCCAAAAGTGCTCATTGGTCTCATTGGTTGCAAGTGACATTTAGCATTCCATTTTCATAGACATAGTCTGAAAAGTCAGATTCTGCAACTTTTTACTTCTTGTCCTTTTAGTCTCTGTTGCATCATCTTTTTGTCTTGACTAACTGGCTGACTACGGGACTAAGAAACCACTTTCTGAAATCCCACCTCACCCATGAGCACCTCGTGTCGGTGGCTTGCGGCAACTACGAAAGCCAATTAAGGTCAGGGCTGTTATTTGGCCTGTGATGGGACCACATTGGCGATGTTGCTGATTTTGCTGGTGATGCTTTTATCTTCCTGCTAAGCATCACGTTTCTTTGGTGATAGCAAGGGTTATTTTTTATCCTAATAAGGAATGTTTGTTGTGTTTGCCACTTGACCTTCAAGGAAAACTTCATATTTAGCTATATTGTATGTGTATTTCATATGCGTATGGTTACCTGTTACCTGTGCCGCTTCATTCAACGGTTATCTCCATAGGAAAACTACGGCACAGCCAGTGCAGAGCGGTTTTGCCGCTGATCATGTAAAAGCAGCCTAAGGGTCATGCTTACTTTGCAATCGCCACCTTGAAGAGATTTGTTTAAATTTAAGAACACAAAACAACTTTAGGACGAGCTAAATGAGCCTCCAAGAGCGTTCCAAATAAACATGATTTTTGTTTCTATATGAATCGATTCAAAACCCTTACTTTGAGTACGACTGAGAGACCATAGATGCCAGCCTCCTCTATAACTGGGCCCTGCTGCCAGCCTCCTGCGGCTGAGTTTAGCACGCTCAGAGCCTTTTTATGATCCCTGTTGTGTGCACACACCAGAGACTTTAACATTGAATGTGTACAATACATGAACACATAAAGACAAGCAACATAATACTGTAATTACTGTATATCTATATGAGAGATGTTGCACAGACTGTGAACACATTTAAAGAAATACCTTAAACTTAGTTATAATTGGGAGATAGCTACAGGGAGCTAAAAGACTCTTAAGTATTACATATTTAATATGTAGAAATTAAATATTAGACACTAGTCTGACAGAATAGAAATATAGATGATTGGCTGAATTGAGCCGCGAGTTTTTGAATCACTTGAACCATTGTAATGGTCATTCAACCTGTGATGGATAAACTGCCAGCAGTGATCGACAGCACCACCTCTCTCCTCCACCTTTCCAATCTCTCCATGCCTCATGACCAGAAGCACTGAATATCTTAATACCAGTAAATGTACAGGAATTAGGTCATTATGTCCTATTGTTGTAGACCAAATCATTTTAATCCAAATTATTATACAATTGAAAAGGTAAATCAAAAGGAAAGCTAAACTTCATTTATTAACACTTTTATTAACTATCTTTTTTTATTAGAGGCAGAAACTGTTAAATGAAAAGGCTGTCAGTGTAACAATTTAAATATATACAACACAGGTTTTTATCACCTGCTATAAACAACATTAAAAATAACAGTCTTAATAACAAAAGTCTTTTAAAATCGGTTATTGCTTGTTAGTGTCAGCTCATGCTGGTCATTTGATGTTCACTTGATGTTAATGTCACCTGCCGAGTCATTTCTGTACATTTAACTCAAATTAATACACATTTGTTGCATTTTCTCAAGTAATGATGAATTAAATCACTGAAATTATAAATGTGGTGTTGCCAAATGTTATGTTTGTGTGAAAAAGAATCCCTAAAGGTCTCTTTCAGTCAGTCTCAGACATTGTGGACACTACTCTCTTCTCTTCCATGGTCAAAATTGTCAAACAACTGAGCTCGCCACAGCTGGCATTTTGAACTGCAGACATTCTTTCTCCTGTTCGAGAAAGGACTTTATTGTGACGGAATGGAGCTCATTAAAGTATTGGCTTTGCAACTGCTTCAATCGACTGTCCATACTGCTGTACTAAAGGAACATCTAAAGGTTTTTTTAAATGTTTCTTTTCATCCATTCAACTTTGATTTAGCATAATTCACACCAGTATTCTTGCTCTAGTCATTCATACATAGAGGACAAAGGCAAGCACCTTGGCAGACATTGGAGGACAAGCCTGTTTTTTTTTTGTTTTTTTTACTGTCAACCTCCCTGCAGACCTCTGGTACTGAAGCTCTGCCAGTAAATGTACAGCCAGCTTCTCTAATTCTCTCTCAGGGCATTTTAGCTGAATTAAATACCATAAGACAGTCAAATTACCCCCTTGGCTCTTTAGCATATTTCCTCCCTCCTTCTACCTCCCATCTTTTGCTCTTCCTTTCCTTCTCTCTCTCCTGAGGCAGTGTTTCCCATAGTGGCACACCAGGCCTGTCTGTGTTCGGCAGTTATTTAGTAGTGATGGTCCAGCAGCTCGCCTCAGGCCATCGTTGATATGGCTAGTTCTTCCTCTGTGGCATTTAGCCTTGCTACTGTTTCTAGGGCGGGAGGAGGGGAGTGTCTGAATGAAAAAATAAAATAAATAAATAAAGAGTAGCTGTGTGACCAGTGTGTCACAGTCAGTCCGTCAATTAGTTAGTCAATGACTAAATTCAGCAGTAATACAATAACTACAGTAATTATATGCTTAGAAAGGGAACATAACATATCATAGTATATTATTATTGTAACCACATACAACCTTTATAACCTTTGTTGAGCCCAAGCCAATTATTCCACCAGCGGTCTTATCTGTAAGTGTTGATCATGGAATAATCCTGACGATACTCTTTACTACATTGTGCGTGTGAAATTAGTATACAGTAGTAATCAGGTTAATGATTAAGATTTGATGTTTCAGTGCAGGTTAAAGTAAAACACACCTTCAAAAGATTGTTAATTCTGCTGCTGGTGTGTGTGTGTGTGTGTGTGCGTGTGCGTGTGCGTGCGTGTGTGTGTGTGTGTGTTTAAAACTGAAACTACTTCAGTGTTGCATTTGTTATTCAATATTAAAAGGTTCTCAATATGATATTCAGAGCATTCATACAGCAGCATAAAACAATTTGCTAGGCAACGATATATTGGATCTACTTGCAGAGAATGAAGTCGCTCTCCCTCTGAGTGTGTTGTAATCCAAGCTTCTCTCTGCATTGTTTACGTCGCTGGTCCGGCTGCTCTTGCATGTTAGTGAGTCCTTGTTTGTGTGCCCTGCTGGGTAGCTAATGGTCTCCACTCTGCACTGCCCTCATACTGATAACGCCATCCTAACCGACGGTGTTGTCCCCCCCCCCAGGTGTTTTATTAGTTATATGTATTAATGAATGACAAACACAAAAGCTGTGTTTCCTACACTGTGCAGGATAGAAATCGTATGTTATACGATTGTTATACAAAATAAACTGATATGCATTCAGCACGTGCGTACCACTTGATTTCTGGTTAGTTGTGCTCGCCCTGTCAATCTTTGCATGTAACGGTGGATGAGACTGACAGCCGTCTAGCACAACATCCCTGGTTACAGTTGAGTGTCTCCATTGTCTCGCTGGTTCTTTCCAAATTAACATCAGGACTTAAGAGGCGCTGTGTCGCTATGGAAACCCCGAGCCAAGTGTGAAGAAGCAACAAGGTTTCAGAGAGTTCATTTGAAGTTTATAAATAGGGTGCAATTAAAATGGATGTTAACATAAGCTCCAAAATACCAACCTCTTCATTATTCATTCATGTACGCTTTTATTTTGAAGAGGCAGGGGAATGAAAATGCAGGTGCGTGTGTGAGTGAGTGTGTCGGGTGTATGTGTCTATGTACTGTACAGGCTGTTTCTTTCACACAAGAAGTGGATTGAAAGACACAAAGTCCCATCTGCACATACAACAATTCACATAACACATCCATACACAAGACTTCTCTTGTGGACCCACCTGCTGAGTGTCTGACCCTCCACTCACTTTACCTCTATCATCCCCTACGGTCTTTTGTCCCCACATGACGGAGACTTAACTCGTATTCTCTAGACAAAAGAAATAGAAAATGTCAGATATCTGGGGGGATGCACTTTATCCACTGACTTCTCTCAATGAGTGTGTGCGAGTGAGAATATCATCCAGCTCCAGACCCAAATTGCAGCATGTCTTTCAAAAAAAGATTTGGTTTTGCCGAATAGTTCAGTTCTGTATAAGTATTATTTCCCTTCTTTCATCTTGCAAAGGCATCCATGATTTCATAGGATGCTGCACTTTGGCTCTAGCATAGTACTAATATACTTCCTTACACTACTGTTGGGTGCAGCACATTTCCTTTCAGTCAAAAGAGTGACATTAATGCTGGAAAAGTCCGTGGAAAGTGTCAGAGAGGAGCCAAGCCTCACTCAATATTGTAAAGAATCATCTTGTTTTCCAAAGTGGAAACTCTCTGAAACTTTATTTTAGGGCTGCAACTAATCTCATAAACATTTAATCATTATTGATTAATCTGTTTTTATGCCTCAGCATTGGCGACAGCCGAGGCCGATATCTCAAGAACGCCTCGAGGGAACTTCTTCACATTTGGCACAAACGTCTTCTTGGACTCGAGGATAAACTGATTAGAATTTGTTGGTCAAAGGTCAAAGTCAATGTGACCTCACAAAACACGACGGGACTCCAGCATGAACACGCTAATTATGACAATTTCACACAAATGTCTAATAGAATAACGGACATGGATGTAAACTGCAACTTGATGGATCGGTGCAGGCACACAACTACCAAGGCAGATTCATTGATCATTTGTTTATTCTATAAATTGTCAGAATAGTTGTGAGAAATGAGCGTCCCGATTTCCAAGAACCCAAATCGAATCGTCTTCAAAATGCTTTTTTTGTCTGACCGAACATCTTAAACACAAAGATATTCTATTTCCTATCACATACAGAACAAAACAAATGTTTTCAAGAGCTGGAACCAGATGTGAAAAATAACTGCGACATAAACTGACTTGCATGTTTTGGGTAGGGGGATGAAGGCCTTTTGAGTAAAGAGCGGACCCTTCCTCTTAGACAATGAGTGTTGAGTGTCAAGGTTTTTTTTTGCATTGAGATTTTTTGGCGTTTGAACTAGGGCTGTAGAATTAGCGTGTTCATTTTGATTAATTAATCACAGAAAATATAACGTGACAAAAGAATTAACACTGATTAATCGCGAGCCCCGACAACACCTCGCACGGAGCTCTCAGCAAATATTGATATATGTGATTAATCGAGATTAATTAATCACAAAGCATGTAATTAATTAGATGAATTTTTGTAATCGCTTGACAGCCCTAGTTTGACCATTTAGTTGACTAGTCAACAAATGACACTCATTGATCAAAAAGCTTTAATGAGCAAATATTTGGCATTTTTCCTTGATAAATGACTTAATCAGCTGTCAATAATGTTGATACATTTTCTGGAAATCGACTAATCATTTTTAGCACAACTTAATTCATTTAAAGAGAAGAAGTTAAGAGAGATGTTAAGCAAAACATCTAATCCTAATCACGGCTCTGTTAACCTTCAGCTCTCTTTTGTATCAAGTGTTTTCTACAACCTGCTTGCTTGTCACCGATTTTCCGACGAGTAAAATGAGAAATTTCGCAATTTTGCTTTCTGTCTGAACACTGCTGCTGCGCTCCCAACTCGGCTTATTGAAATGCAGAACCAGCCGGACCATTAAAATGCCATGGCAGCGATACAGAGACAGATGAATTTGCAATCTGCCTGGCGGGCCAGCTGTTGCACCCCCTGCACCACCACACCCACACCCCCCACACCCGCACCCTCAACCCTCCAGGGAAGCCTCTAGAAACTTCCTCGCCAGCTACCAAGGACAAAGGCCTCAGGGGGAGCTGTTTTTTAATTACCGGGCTGCCGTCCTCTGAATATCACACCAATAGATTATCTCACCGTGTCCCACTGAAATGAAGAGAAATGAGGAGTGTTTGTGGCAGCCAGGTGTGTCAGCAGAGAGGGGTGGTGTCATTTTTACATCCAGCTGTCTGAATGTGTTATGACTTAAAGGCTAAACTTTCAACTTATTATACAGTCTGTGTTTGCCTGACTTAGAATCATCAGCTTTCTTTGGAATCTAAAAACATAAGAGGACAAGGCATTTCTGTCGATACATAGATGTACAATAGTTTTTATAGAAGACTCAAGTGTTTTAATCCCAATACCCGGTCATACGCTTGTATGACCTCTTTTATATTACATTACATTTAGTTGACTTACAATAAGTGCAAACAATCATGAGGATACAACTCCGAACAGCAAGAATCTTGCAAGTACATCATTTTAAGTGCAGCACAATAGCTTCAAATAAGTGCTACATACAGAAATTATTGTTTTATTATCGGCCAAGGTGCAGTTGAAACAGGTGGGTTTTTAGTCTGCGACGGAAGATGTGATGGCTTTCTGCTGACCTGATATCAATGGGGAGCTTGTTCCATCATTTTGGAGCCAGGATAGCAAACAGGCAGGTTTTATATGAGTGGTATCTGGGTCCCACTCGCAGTGAGTTGATTGGCCGATAGAGCGAAGTGAGCGAGCTGTGTTGTATCTTGTTGTGTCTTGAAGCAGACTCTGGCTGCCACTGGTAGCCAGTGAAGGGAGCGGAGAAGAGATTGATAAGCGAAGAGATCGTCAAGGTGTTTTGATTTCAAATCTTGTATCACCTAAACTCCCACAATGGAACTTTTAATTTTACAGTTTAATCTGATGTTTTGAGGCTACGGTTTACACCAACGCAGCTAATTGATCCTCTAACACAGCAGTCCCCAAGTTTTTTGCACCACGGACCGGTTTCATATAAGATCATTTCTTTCTATGGATAAAAGGCATTTTATTATTAAAATTGCAGGCATAACAAAACACACAAAGTGCAAAACATATAATTGATCCACTCTTCACCAATAGTAAAGGGCTTCTTGGCTTTAGCGATGCGGTTAACCACTAAGAATGATGCTCTCAGTGCCACATTTGATGAAGTGGTGGCCTTCAATAATTGATTTTGTCTTTCTTGCTCATGTTTCTTTCTTTCAAAAAACTCAGAAGGCT
Organism: Cottoperca gobio; assembly: GCF_900634415.1. Lineage (NCBI taxonomy): Eukaryota > Metazoa > Chordata > Actinopteri > Perciformes > Bovichtidae > Cottoperca > Cottoperca gobio. The sequence continues at coordinate 15,254,669 of NC_041358.1, forward strand.
TGTGTTTTAATGCAGGGTGCTTGGTCTCCATGTGGCGAAGTAGTTTTGAAGGTTTCTGTGCTTCGCAGGAGAGCCGGTCGCCACATATTATACGGAGCGGGCCTGGAGCGTGTGAATCACCTGATGCGATGAATCTGTAATTTAAGAAGGATTCTTGGTATTTAAATACAGCTTTCTTTTTGTTGGTGGTGTTGGAGTCTTCATTCAGCCCAGGGGTTTTTCCTCATCATGTTTTAAGACCAGGAGGTGCCTCAGTGGAAATTAATGGCAGACCCTTGAATTGCCTGGAAAGCATTTTATTTACCTCTACAAGGAAAGGTTTGCTGAGCACACATTTTTCCTTTTAACAGCGCTGATCTTCATAACCCGCAGTTCTACTGATCAACTAAGGAACACTTCATAGGCTAATCAGTCTTTTCTTTAACTAAGCTACTCTGCTCAGAGGCTTCGTTGCAGCAGGGCAGAGTTTGGTCCATGATTCCTGAATGGCTTCTTGCTTGCTGGTTATGTCGTAATAATACCACCTGAGGAAGATCACACTTGATTTCATAACTTTAGTCTACACCAGATACATGCAAAAAGGTCTGTCCTAAGACATCTATTAGTTTCTGACGGAAAGTGGGAAACATTATTTTACACACATTTAGGGTATTCTATGTGATCTTCTTTGATAACTAATTTAATAACTCAAGTAATATTTTATAATTTCCATTCTCTGAGCTCGATTCACATGTCTTTCCTTCCTCCTTTTTTGTTTTTTGGGGGTTTACGTGAGGTTTTTGTGATCAAAACGCAGCCTGTTTATCACTTTCAGTACTGGCCTTCCATGGAAAGAGCTGCCATCCATCCAAAAGATGAAGAGTCTAGCTAATATTTTGGCTGTCAGTCATTCAGCTACCACTCTCCTTTCTCGCATCCCTTGTGTCACCATGCCTCCTCTGTCTGGCTTTAAGTCGTTTCTCCAGAGAATTTGTACATCCTCTACTATATAGATTCTCTACATTGCCCACTATCATCTGTGTTCCATTTTAATGTGTCAGATTTCCATAACAAAACAAATGATGCACTGAGCAGACATTTTTTCCAACCAGTTTGGAGACTCTGAGTTTATGTGCACCCCCCCCCCCTACTGCCTGGAGTAGCTCCAGGTTGCAGCTCTGCAACAGACGTGCTCTTTGACATACCATCCTGCTGGTTTATCACAGCCTCTGTTGTCTAGCATGGCCCATAATGCACCTCACCCTTCTCATGCTGAAGCCAGGCTCAGATGGTGCAGCACTTTTTCTCATTCCCATCAGAGAGAATGGTGTCAAAGCACATTGAATTTATTCAATTGATCCACCACTTTGCCAGGGTGAGAAGGGGGGGCGGGAGCAAGAATTGGATCAATAATTAGGTTTGACAGTATATGGAGATGAGTAACACATAAACAGTAATGTAATGATTCCTCTCATCAGCTTCAGGAGTGTGTTTTATTGTAAACATGTTGTGAAACCTGCCTCAGGGAGCTGTTAACCTAGTGAAGAGAATTTGATTACTCTTTGTTTTAATGTTGAGTTTTAGTGACATGATGCAAATTTTCTATTTCTACCTCGACAATAGTACGGTGCAGAAAAGAAACACTGAATAATTGAATTTGAATGGGATAAAAAATATCAAAAGATATGAATGTTTGCACACAACACTGTCTCTCAGTAGCTGTAGTCCAACTCCCTGTGCTGGTTTCACACTGTTGTGACCCTCTCATCCCTCCTCCTTCAGCTCTCACACCTCAAGCACCAGCAGGGTGCTGCAGCCCCCCATTGTTGGACCGAGTGGTATTGTTTGTGGTTGTCCAGAAATATATTCAACTAAATATAGTGTTGATATTTACACCGTGAACAATGCCGGAATGCCATTTTGGTCGTACAATCTTTTCCAACTTCTCACTGTGCTTATTCCTGCACTAACCTTGCTTTTACATTTTTATTGAGTACAACAATGTGCAGTATTTTTTGCTATATGTTGGGACTTATTAAATGTTTAAAACAATAAAGTAAGGATAGAAATAAGAGATTATATCCTCTATTATTATTATTATTATTATTATTATTATTATTATTATTATTATATATTTCGGTTTAGTCTTTATATTTTCCTGTGTGTCGTCATACATCTGTACTAATGCTGTGTGTCTTGAATAGGCAATCACACAAGGTTTTATACAGTGGTTGATGTTGCTACACTCATTCTTGGGGCCTCTTTTGCATCACATGGTGGCGAGCGATCAGGTGTGGCCTCAGATTGGTTGTTATAAAGTAGAGATGTTAAAGGGCTTCTACCAGAGTGCAATCAGAATGGCAGAATCTCACGGGGTATATATAGTCATGCAGTGAAATGTTTCTAAATCTTTCCTTATGGTAGACAAAGCAATAGCAGCCTGATGTGTGAACAATCACACCATTAAATTCAGATGAGCCACAAAACACATATCTCTCCAATTATGGACTGTGATCACTAGGGAGGAAACGAGAACCGACGCTTTGGTACCAAGTCGATACCAAAATTCTGAAAACGTCACAGTTCCAGGGGATGCAATGCTTCTGAAACTGAGGGAGGGGGGCAGCAAGTACACCTATAATTTTTCTAATGTCAGAAGAAGAACAGCACATTTAAGATGGCGACAATTGTAGCTGCAGCGACAGCTCCATTTGTTTTCTAGACCTCAGGGATTAATAATACATTTGCAAACGTTGCCATCAAACCTTTTCAGATGAAACATTTTCAATTTAGTTTGAAAATGTAAACGAGTGTATGATGAAGTACAAGGGATTTATTGTTTAGTTTTTTTACAATGATACTGAATTGGGTGTCATGAATCGGGACATTTCACTGGTATTGGTACCGACTGCTACATTTCTAGTATTGTTACATCACTAGTGATCAGCTTTCCTACAAATGGCAGCTGGAGTTGTTCAGTAAAACATTTAGGTTTTGTCTCTAGCTGTGCTCCCTCTGTAATTATTCTGTACACACAGTTTGACTTTGTACCCACCAATCTGTCTTCATGGTTGCCTCCAGCGGTTTAACGCTAGCAGCATCCTCTCTGATTGGCTGGGCTGTCACTTCAGGACTTAGTGGGCTCTGAGTGTTCAGCTGTCTGAACCCGGCGTATACCCTGCCGCTTCATCGGTTTAGCAAAGCGTTGCTGCCTCTCTGTCGAGGGGCTCACCAGCCAGCACCCGTGGGCTCCTTACACACCCGGGAGTTACATAACACTGTCAGAAGAGAAGGGTAACTTAAGAGCTCACTGCTCTCTCTAAAAAAGGAGAAAGTTAGAGCTGCTTCTAAGATTCTACATTTGCATTTTGAGCATTTAACTACCACTTTTACTCGGAGAGACTCATAATGTGAGAGCAGGTAGGTGGTTCATTATCTTTCTCAAGGACACGATTCAGTGCTGTTGATGGACAGACTGACTCATGCTTCTAAAGCAAAATCTTGTGGTGCAGTGAAGCACACTTTAGTGTACTCCACTTTGTGCTTAACATGTGTCCTGTTTAAAAATGACCAGTGTGGGTAGCATTGATAACTCTTCCCCTATTTAGGGACAGACTTACTGAGTCCTGATCATGGTCCTGATACACTGTATCACAGGATACTGTAGAAGATCCTGTGTAAGTACAGCACGATATTCTTTCAGTGGAAAAACTTGACCCGTCTACCTGATACTGTGGACACTCGGAGCAGGGCAGCATGACTAGACTTCACCAAGGTCACTGGTCACCAATGTCAGCTAGCCTCAAATAAGTGACAAGTAGCCCGGAAGGTCCCCCGGTTTCATCTATCCTCCCTTTAGAGACAGGGGGAAGCTGACCGAGCCTAATAGCCAGCAAGGTAAACAATAAGTGGACAGAGGACTTAACCTGTCGGCTGCAGGAGAACACTTGACATGGAACAACTCCGGTGTCCACTCAGCTGTACCAGCCTCCGAATAAATTGTTTTTATCATAAAATGACAGGTGTTTGCTCGTATTGCCTCTAAGCTTAGTATAAATTAAAGTGCAGTTCCCAAAGCAGTGATTAACATTTGAAATATTCCCCATCAAGCATCTGCCCTTTTACTGCTTTCCTCTACTAGTATTACAGCAGAAGCAGTTTAGCTATTGGAGCTTGAACTGGAAAAAGTATATTGTAAAACAAATATGTACCCACTGATCTGAGACCCGCTCTGATTACATTTATAATAATAAGCATTCATCTTAGCATCTTAATAAAGTAATATATACTTATACTGTTGTTTTCTCTTTAGGTTCTTTCTGTTTAGAGCTGCAACTCATGATTGTTTTCATTATCAATGGATGTATTATTAGTATAGTTATATAATCTAATAATCTATTATAGGAAAATAGAGAGAATCGCCCTTAAAAATGTCCCGGAGCCCAAATTAAAATCTTCAATTTGCTTGTTTTGTCCAACCAACCCAAGGATTTTTAATTTACAATTTAGAAACAGAAAAAGGGAGAAAATTGTCACATTAAATTACTTAAACGATTACTCAGTTATTAAAATTGTTGATGAATAATTTCCTGTCATTCGATTAATGAATAATAAAATAAACTTGAACTTAAAATATTTCAGAGATCAATATCAAGCCATTTGTTGCACCTACAAATGACTGAAGAGTGGAAACTAAATGGATGGATTTTATTTTAAAGACAGGTTTTCAATGGACAAAAGAACATGCTTTACAAATCATGCATGTAAAGCAGAGGAGAGAATGACTCTTAAATATACCTGTTTTGACCGTCTGGGCACAGGACTGTAGCTCCTGTGGCTATCGTGTTTCTCCAGTCGGTTCTTTTGCAGAGAAATACCTTTAGAGTCTGTGAACCTGTGGCAGCTTTCACCAATTGGGCATGTATGGTAAAATGAATTGCTGTTGAATGTAGAGGGAGGTGAAGGTGGAGTGCAGCTTTGGACACATCAGCAGTTTTTATTCTTAGTTGCGTATGTTAAGTATGTCACCTGTTGGTGAGGTCTGAGGAATGGATTGTCTGCCCAACAAGCACCCAGGCTACCATCAGAGGAAGCCTGTCATTCCCCTCTTTGTACACATCTCCCTCCCCAATCTATCGCTCTCTTTCTCAGCCTGTGTCTTGATCTCTCTCTTTCTTCCCTCCTTGCTCTTTGTTTCTCCCACTCTTTCTCTCTTTATTTCAATCTCCTTTTTTCTCTTGTTTTTCGCCTTCAGTCAGTTAGTTTAAAAGCCACCAGGGGATAAATCTGACAGGTACTCACAACACTGGAGAATAAACACACCGACAAATATACACACAGTATGTTGGAGTCAGACTGATGGTGGACAGTGTTGATGGATTCCCCCTGCCTGTGCTTATGCTTTTTTAATCCCTCCATATTTATTATGCCATCTGCAAAATGCTGAGAGAGTCTGTAATGATGTGTAACATTCCTGCTTACTTGTGTACATGTGAATGAGGGGGAGTGTATGTGGGTCAGTAAAAGTTTATTGCCTGTGTGTTTGAATGCACTGTGTTGCACTTTGTGCTTTCATGCATTCGTCAGTACATTACATTACAGTACAGTACATTGGTGTGCTGACTATAGTGCATACCCTCATAAATAAGTGTATATAGTTCTGATTTGCACAGGTTTTACAGTTTAACAGGCTCTATAGGATTTCCTTCTCACTCCCGTGGAGCAGCTTACTGAAATGTGCATGTACTGGTTTTGCCAATCAGGAAGGATCCAACAATCCTTCCTGTTAGCGGTTGTATAAATCATCAAACCCCAAACTGCCGTCCACTTTTTTCAGCAACATGAAAGCTAAGAGGATTACCTGCAGTCAAGAATAGCCTTGTGTTCTCTTCAGATATGATGCTGCCTCTCTTACCGTGGTCTTATCGCAGCCACAGATCCTCCGTCCTTCTCTTACCCCTGTCTGGAAATGGAACAAACGCATCGCTAAAAGCCTTCTGGACCATTCCGACTGCCTCTTCCATTGATTCACCTATGGCAGCTTGGGGGAAAAGTATTCAGTTTTGATGATGCTGAACTCACTGCTTGCAGCTGTGCCACACTCAATGACAACATCCAGCTCTCTTTCCTGCTTCAGAGGACGATGACCTGGTGGTGCCTTATGGTGTTGGATAATCTATTCAAGACATGGCAGGAAGGGTAAACATCTGGATTTTCCCCCTTTAAGCCTAGAGAGCCACAATATAACTTTAGTGACAGTATATAAGCGCAGACAGGGTCCCCTGACCTGGTCACTGCTTTGCTTGTTAAGTTCTTGGCTTTCTGATGCACGGTTAGGGTTTGACAGCTGAAACTGGGAGGAATCAGTGGGTCTGTCCTTATTAGCTGGTGTGCGGTGTACTGCAGGGATGTTGAACTGGGGCACTGTGACGAAGAACTGATGCTGCTGATGAGGCTGCAGTTCCTCCTGAACACCTCAGCCTCCCTGCAGAGATCAAAGAGCTGCCAGCTTCAGCATTCACGCACACACATCCATCCAGCATATAACTCTTGTTTCAGCACAAGAGAAGGTTATACACTAATCAGCTCAGACCTGCAGTGAATTAAAGGAACAGTCCACCATGAAAGAAAATTCAATTTGGGGACAGACAAGCGAGGGAGTAGACGACAGCGACTACAGCTTTGGGAATCACTAAACAATCATACACTGTTATTTGCAGTTGCACACAATACCACCTGGAAGTAGCAGTGCTACAAAATGACTGCTGAAGTTGAAGATAAGATAATGATACTCCATCCTTTTACAGAATGTAAAATATTCCCAATAATAATAATAATAATACATTAGTAACTTAAAAAAAAACTAAAATCCATTTACTGCTTCAAGTTGATGTTGCTAAAGAAAATTACTTAATATTACTATTATATATATATTTTTTAAATATAACACAAATTATTATTAATATGCATTTTGCCTAGTAAACACTACAAACATTATACACGTGTATCTGTGTGTACAGCGCATGTTTGTTTTTTTGTACTATCGGCTTAGCAGGACTCCTGAACAAACTTCGGTGTTAAAGATAAAAGCCTGCGGTTTTTTTATTTCACTACAGGACGAGAACATTGGTGTATGAAATATGTAAAGAATCACCGTCAGAGAAAAGGCTGCGAACACAGGGCTTAAACATCTGAGTGTTTGATTTCTACTTTGAAAATGGCAAATATTTAGGGGGTCACATGAAGTTGTAAGGAGAGGAGTTAAGGAAATTAAGTAGAAAAGAGAATAGAAGAAGAGATCAGAGAAGTATATTAAGAGGGAAGAGAAGGAAAAAGATGTTGCCGTAGGAGATGAAACAAACAAGAGGGGAGAATATGGAAGTAGAAAAAGGGAGGAGATAAGCGAGAAGAGGAATAAAGGAGATTGGAATAAAGAATTTAAGGATAGAAGGAAATATGCAGGGGGAAATTAATGGGGAAGAGAAAGAAAGGATTCAAGACGACAAGGAAGGAGATTAAGCAGAATAGAGGACGTCCGCTCCTCAGTTTGTGTGGTGTTTTTTGAGTAATGAGGCTGCTAATTAGTAGAGACATGCATGGTTTATTAAATCAAAGTGTTTACAACTTTCACTGTCAACCAGATTCTTGCTGGTCTTCGCTGATGTTGCCATGGTAATTACAGTGTCATAAATGTGTTTGTTATTGATGGGCTAACTCATAAAAAGTAATAAATTCATCATTAGGCTATAATTCTTTTAAAAGTAATGCTTTTACTCGCTGAGTAATTAATTAAAGTGTTCTATGTGTGGTCGTCCTATACGGTCTATTCTCTTTATAATGTTTCTCACTTAAACCGTCTGTGTGAAGATGAAACTGTACGGAGGAGGAATATGGTCTTTCAATCACTACACTATTGGTTAATTGTATTAAGTAGGGCTGCAACTGACAATTATTTTCTTGATTATAGGTTAATCATTGATCTTTTAAATGTCAGAAAATAGGGAAAAATGAACATCATCATTTACTGAACTCTAGTCTGATGTCATCAAATTGTTTGTTTTTTCCACCCAACTGTTCAAAACTCAAATATCTTCAGTTTAAAATGACATGAAGCAAAGCAGCAAAAAGGATTATACCAGTGATTCAATGACGACCCTAGGTCAAATCTGCTGTCTTCAAAAAATGCCTTTCGAACAAAGGAAACAAATGTATCCTTATTTTTCATATAACAAAATTAGAAATATAATTTATCAATCTTTTGTATTTTGTATAAAATGTATTTTGCTGTCAGGTTAAAACGAGCATTGAACACATGAGAAAAAAAAGTGTCACCCAGCACTACTGTCATTCCTGGAAAGCTGCATCTGTCTTTCTTTTTGTGTCTCAGAAGAAACACAATGTAAACCTGTTCGTTCCATTTCCAACACATAATACACAGAACGTCACACCACCTCCACACGACAAATCCCATTAAAGCATTACACACAGTTGTGCCAGCTGTGTGTGTGTGTGTGTGTGTGTGTGTGTGTGTGTGTGTGTGTGTGGTGTGTGTGTGTGTTCTCATATAAAATAAGCATATTGTAGGATACTGGCAACATGTTTAACAAGGTCGTATACTGTGGCTAATTGTTGACGTAAATGAAACGTAATGTGTGCATAATTGTTTTTCTGATTATTTCACATGCATTGGGAGCGTTCATATTTTCAGACAAGAATGTGACAAGCAGTGGGTCAATGCAAGTCAGGCATTAATTAATAACTGTCAATATTCCACCATAAGATTTTAGTTGTGGCTGTTTTTTGCTTCTTTTATATTTAAAATCTTACTCAAAAAGGCCGCCAGTGTGCCCTCATGGATGCCCAGGGGTTAAGGAAGCGCACAATCCCTAGCTCATCTGTCCAGGGAACTTTGTTGAATGTTATTCCCCATCTCGCTCTCCCTTTCGTTCTCCTGTCTACTATCTCATTAGTAATAAAATGCCCCAAAACATTATCAAAAATTGTGTACAAAATGAATACATTAAATTGGGTACAGAAAAGGCAAGAGCTGCACCCACTAATTATTTGATTAATTGATTGGTTCATAAAATATTCGAAAATTGTGAAAGATATCCGACTCGGTTTAACTGAGCCCCATGTGAGATCTTTAAATGAATGAAAGAAGTCATTTTGTCCAACAATCCAAAAACCCAAAGATGTTGAGTTTACAATACTGGACTCTACAAAGACAACCAACAATATTGGCATTTTTTTCACAAGACAAAACGATTAATTGTTGCCGATTTCATTTTCTGTCGGTCAACCAATTGATTGATTGACACTGCAGCTCTAAAAACATCCCGAAATCCACAAAATAATAAGCTGTACAGTGTCAAAGTAAAAGCCATTCAAAGATTGTGACAGTTACAGATGTTTGAGCTATAAATGTGTATTGTCTGACTTTCATTGTTGTACAAGCAATCTACCTGGCTACCCTGATTCACTTTAATCCATTCAGCGAGCATTGCTGGGCTTTTATCTTTTAGGGTGGAAGAATCTCCCTTCACAAATACATGGGGGACATAAGGCGCCTTCTGACCTTTTACAATATGAGCATGATATTCTGCAACGTTTTCTAGAAACATGCAGCAGAAGGCCTCCCTCTTCTTTTCTCTTCACTGTCAGGAAACAAGTAGAGGAAAGAAGCAAGAAAGATGAAATTTCTCACACGCACACACTCCCCCGTTTTCTCTCTGATACACACAAACGCACATCAAGGCCAGTCAGGCTCAGGGTTGGTTTATCTGCAGCTTACAGTGAGTTGTTGGAGGATGCTGTGCTGCCAGTCTTCTCTGTGTGTGTGTGTGTGTGTGTGTGTGTGTGTGTGTGTGTGTGTGTGTGTGTGTGTGTGTGTGTGTGTGTGTGTGTGTGTGTGTGTGTGTGTGTGAGAAAAGAAAGTGTGGGGTAAGTAAGCAGAGTGCCTTTGTGTGTACAGTATGTGTGTTTGTGAGTGAGGAAAACAAGCAAGCTTGTTTGGTATATGTGTGTACACTGCAGTGGCTGTGGATTAGACAGCACAGACTAAGAGACTGAGGCCTGGGGAGTGCTGTTGAAGGAGGAATGGGACAAACACTAATACACACACAAACAAACACGGTGACATAGCAGTGGGCTGCGTTGCATCATAGCTGTGAAATGATACAGTCGTTGACATTAAAAATTGCCTTCTCTTTCTACCGTATATAGACATTTACAAACCGAGAAAAGATATGTAAGAACATGGTCAGTGTAAATGTCAAAAGGGTTGTGGCTGCGGAGTTAAAAAGATTGTTGCTGTTCCTGTCATCTTATGAATGAATTTAGAAACAAGTGCCTAAATCAGGTTAGGCAGTATCTGAACGTGCACCACCTTCACGCATGAACAGCGTTTGAAATCGCAACACATTGTGTATCTAAATATGGCTTTGGCTTTGTCACATGTCTAAAGCGTGTTATCCATGTGTGTTGCAGGACTCGGCTCAGGAAGGTGTCATCACTCGGGACATCCACCGCACCTTCCCCGCACACGACTACTTCAAGGACTCTGACGGAGATGGACAGGATTCACTGTACAAGATCTGTAAGGTGAGCCTGAGATATTACATTGAGGTATTGAATCGGGTTGAGTCTCATTGAGATTAATTCATCTCTTCTACAGGAGAGCCCTGAAAACCAGAAATATTCACAAGAACAAACAATAAAACATAAACGACACAGCTACACAATAACTAGGAAACCGTGTATGAGAGCAGTGCAAATATATGTTTTTATTTATTTCTCTTCCATGATCTCTAGTAGAAGTAGAAGGTCTCCCAGTGGAATGCAAAACTTTAGTTTGAGTAACTTCCAGATCTTTAGATTTTGATAAAATCATTTTTGGATTACACAGTACTGTAAACTTCACTTTCTCTACGGCATCGTGGAACAGAAGGCAAATCTCAATGCACGCTCTTTCATGCTGTGTTTGAACATTTTTGAAAACATTCCTGCTGAGAATTAAGTGCTGTGAGATGAGAAGCTAATTCTGAAATGTATGCTAGACCTTGTAAAACTGGTGCCTTTCTCTATGAAGCAAAGCCATTAGTATTTTTTGGGTTGTTTTTGCTCTTTGTGGTCTGGCAAGGCTCGGAAGGAATTGACTTGGCAATTCAAGTTGGCTCTACAATATATAATTGACAGTCCCCGCTTTTACTGAGACATCAACATAAACCCTTCCTACACATGACATAGCGGACATGCACATCACTCAGTTGACAGTCATTGATCTTTTCTTCCAATTTTCAAAGTGGAAAATCATGGTGGTTTTTTATTAGGTGGCAGATTTCTCTCAAATGACCGACCAAAACAGGTTTCTGAATGCTGCTTCATTTTAGGCAAGAAATAGAAAGTTCAGTTGCATAATGTTTCTTGCTTCTATTGTAACTCTCTGAAGCCTCTGGTTTGAATGCTTTATGTTTGGACAGTTTTAGAGGAAGAAGTAAAGTCATTGCTTTAACGACTCTTCGTAATGCCAGGCTGATCCTGAGTAGATGTTCTTGTAGTGAATAGCAGCTTGTGAGATGTAGCCATAGTTTGCAAGATTACTGAAAGACTGTAAACTGTATCCAAATTCAGACAGTTTTGCAATAAAATTCAGTATTTTATGTTGTACTGCTTGTTATTAGTTATAGGCTGTCAGTAGTGGTGGCAGCCAAATATATCTGAGAAAATGTAGTTAAGGGCACTACACCCGCATAGTCACACTTCAAAATATATTAGATTTAGGGCTATGGGCGAGGCAGGGCAGTGTATCCACTAATTTATATACTACATTGTATAAATCCTGAAATCCAGTTTGAAGAGAGATGCTCATTCGGTTAGTATAAGTTAAAATACATGCCAAGCCCGCCGTTCTGTAAAGAACCGCTTTCCTCCCGGCAAAGTATTTTCCTGACGAAAAATGTTTTCTCGTTTCTGCCACTTTGGATTTAATCCAATAAACTATCACAATGTACACTGACCCTCTACCTTCAACGTGATTGACGAGCCGTACTTCTTCGTCCTCTCATGTTGGACTGAGGGCAGACTGGACGCTACAGAGTCTCACTATAGCCTCTCCAGGAATAAGTGGTATTACGAGACAGGATGGGCCGGCGCTAGTCAGTTAGCATGCTCATTCCAGTAGATATGTCTGCAACACAACACATAGACGTCTTTGACACAACGTCAACACTGTTACCTCTACACATTCTGTTGTTAATGTTAGTTCATTTGAACGTTTTAAATTGAAATTCTGGCATCGCTTACACATTGTACTTATAAACCCACCTATACAAGCCTCGGCGTACAATATCTTTCACACTGACCTCTGGTGGATGAACCACAAGCCTGGTACCATTATTTCAAAAAACTAAACAAAAAGCATGCACTTGAGCCTCCCTTATATTAAAATGAATGAGAAAAATAAGTGCTCTAAGGAGAGGGTCCCAGTGGACTCACATCCTGAGGTAATTATCTATGAAGTCACACGGTACATTTTATTCAGACAAAAGCCAAGGTCAGCACTACTGTAATTTATTAAAGCCAGTCTTAATCTCTGTCACTGTTCTCCTCTTAGGTTGTCTGAAGCTGTGAACTCAACCAAGACGGTTTATTATGCACAGAATACTAAATGGGAAAGCAGCATGTTTGATTTAAGTAAGTGTCAAATAGTCAAAAGGCGATACTTTTAACTATATTAACATTTGACCAAGCTTGGGAGCGATCTACATATAAATGCTACAGAGTTCTCAAAAATTATATCTCTAGAATAAATTCCTTAATACTCTTCAACAACAAAATAACTCAATGATCGTAACTAATGATTACTGGAAAACCTCTGCAACAGTTCTAACACCTATTCAATAACAACAGAGATTTGGACGCCAGAGGTCAAAGTAGTGTTAAGTGTCAGCTATTATCTAAGTCTTAGTCCTGTGTCAAATATCCTTCTTAGTTTTTGTCATTTTTAGTCAACCTTATGTCAACCTTTAGTTAACCTCATCCTGTTTTTGTTTTTAATGCATTTTTTATGTTTTTGAGTTGTCCGTCTGTACGTCCGTTCGTCCCATTATTGTGAATGCGATATCTCAGGAAACCCTTAAGGGATTCTTTTGGCGCAAGCTTCTACTTGGATTTGAGGATAAACTGATACGAATTTGGTGGGCAATGGTCAAAGGTCAAGGTCACTGTGACCTCACAAAACATGTTTTAGGCCATTACTCAAGAATTCATTCGCTTATTATGGTAATATTCCACAAATGTCAAAAAGGCTAAAATGATGAAGTGATGACATTTTGGTGAGACATGGATGTAAACTGCTACTTGATTGCTTGGCAGTCACACAGAAACACACTGGAGCTGTGGCAAAGTGCTGCTTGTGGCGAGCTGCTATGCAATGTCTATGGAGAGCTGCGGCCGTTTTGATTGGTTCTTAAGTTATACCATAAAAGTTTTTTATTTATTTTTGTCTATAAGCAAAAATTAGAAAGTAGATAGCAGTAAGATAAAAAGCAATATTTCTGTTATTAGACCATCTTTCTATAACATCTAATTAACTGTAATATAAATAAGATGCTAAACGCTAATATTGAGTAATTATGTAATGAACACAAAGCTAAATCAGATGAAAGGGATGTATAGAGGGTATACATCAAACAATAACGCAGAAGTATTTTGTGTATTCACATTCAAATGAAAGGTAGTTTTTAGAATGATAAAGTAAAACTTTTGCTCCTTTTTGTATTTTTTCCTGGCGCTGCACAAGTAGAGTATGGCCAGTCAGTGCTCTGGGAGAACCTGTCGGGAAGGGTTAGCATCCAGTCTGGACCCAACTAGGTCAGTGGCGAGCCAGCCTTCATTTGTATGCAAATCCATGTAGATTTGCTGCTGATAAGGTTGGTTGGATCTTGAGGCATGAGTTTGTTACAGGCACAGAGAATTCAGGACAATGTTTATATTCATCTTCATATCCTACTCAGTAATAAGCCCGTAGTCTTTTATTTTCTAACCTTTATTCTCCGGGGAAGGTCACCTGCGCTCTGTGCACATTTTCAGGGATAATTTGCTTCATTCCCTTAATGTTCCACTCGGTCACACTTCCAGCTAACCTGTACAAACTCAGACATATACTGGTGGTCAGTCAGAAGGCCTGCTGGAGCAGTCAGGTGTTGGCTGCCTCATCCAAGACTATGACAGTGGGTTTTCAGGGGAGAAGGGAGCATTATCCTCACAGCTGGTTAGGGGATTTTAAACCTGTGACTCTCGGATAAATGGATTAAGAGAATATCTGCTATATTTCCATGGAAACAAAACTTAAACAAAGCGGGGGGAAAAAACAAACAACGACAATGCCTCATCAACCAGGCTAATGTTGCATAGCCTGGTGATCACTGAGTGTTTCCATGCACACATTATTCAGGATACTAGTTCAAATCCTGGTGACCGCCTTCCGGATCAGGTTTGTGTACAATTGTTAACACATTGCCAGCAGGGTTTATTAGAATAAAGATTTGCCCTGCAGAACACCTTCGTATTCTAAAGCTGACACTGACATTTAATCTACAAAAGTGAGAAACTGTTTCTACTGTACACTGAGCAAGTAATGTATCACAAAGAAAGACCACAAGGTGCAAAGTCTTAGCAGTCAAAGCTTAAATGTTCTCGTTTGTCCCATCATCTTATTCAGTACTTCATAAACAGAAAGTTTATTCCCTGGGATTCCCTGGTGGCCCAGGGGTCAAAGTGTCAACCATGAAATGTAACATCCCCGGTTCTCCTCCAGCTGGGGACCCTGTCATTCCCTTTCTCTCTCTGCCCTCATTTCCTGTTATCCCTTTACTACTGTCTGTTTGATAAAAGCATGCAATGCCTAAAAACTAACTTAGAAATATATTTATTATGTGAACCAAATTGCAAAAGCAATATCTGAAATTACAGAACAAGAATAACCATGTGCAAAAGCACACACACGTTTTGCACTCCAATATACAGTATGTGCATATATACAGTATATATACAGTATGTGCATATATACATATATATATATATATATATATATATACACATACTGTATATATACAGTATGTGTGTATATATACACATACTGTATATATACAGTATGTGCATATATACAGTATATATACAGTATGTGCATATATACATATATATATATATATATATATATATATACACATACTGTATATATACAGTATGTGCATATATACAGTATATATACAGTATGTGCATATATACATATATATATATATATATATATATATATACACATACTGTATATATACAGTATGTGTGTATATATACACATACTGTATATATATACACATACTGTATATATATATACACACACTGTATATATACACACATACTGTATATATACTGTATATATGCACATACTGTATATATACTGTATATATGCACATACTGTATATATACCGTATATATGCACATACTGTATATATACTGTATATATGCACATACTGTATATATACTGTATATATGCACATACTGTATATATACCGTATATATGCACATACTGTATATACTGTATATATGCACATACTGTATATATACCGTATATATGCACATACTGTATATATGCACATACTGTATATATACACATACTGTATATATACAGTATGTGTATATATACAGTATGTGTATATATACAGTATGTGTGGAATAACATTCTATCAATTAATTTGTACTAATGATACCTGACAGAATGTTCGAGGATTATAAGGGCATGATGATTATTAACACATTTGTACTGTCTAAAAACTTTTCTCCAAAGTTATACACATGTAGAATTATGAAAAATGTGTGTTTATTGGTGAAGTGAAACTAGGCATATAGCTGGTAATAATCCACCACTCGGAGACTATTATCTGCTCAGGCTAACAAATTTAGATTTCACCCACCAGGACCTCCCCCATCCATCTGTCAGCATGCCTTTCTCCCAGCCGAGTTGAGGACATGTGAATGCTACACTCCATCAAGCATGTCAGCTTGTAGATTGCACTCCAGACAGCTCCACAAGACTTCTCCATTACCTCCACATCAAACCCCAAATTAGCTGAACAGATCAGCAGTGGAGCTCTGGATGTCCACCCTCATCTTTCAAGCATGTAAAGGGGGAGATATTTTTTAACCCAATGTGCGGAGGCTTGCCTTCTGTTAAAGTTAACGTCCATCAAAGACTGAACACCCTGCCAAAATATCTGTGAGGAAGATATTGAACCGTTTCCAGCTGAATCATTTCAAGTGGCCCTGGATAAGCACAGAACTAAACACATAATATTTAAAGATTATATTAAAAGTGTGTGTTTCATTTAACTCCACGCACTATGTGTACAACTGCCCCAAAATTTGTACAGGAGAATATGATTGGAGGGATATCTGCTCGGTTCCATGTAGTGCGGCTGACCTCTCAAAGAGGATAATTACCTGCCTTGTATAGTGCCCTACTTACCTCGTATACCTGCCATTTAGCTCTGCATTGGAATTACAACAGTTTACTGTTTAATGATCATGTATGCTTCTTCCAGCTTGTATGTCTTGCAAGGATGTTGGCAGATACGACTTAAAGCTGTGTGATTTGGTCTCCACCTCAAGTGTTTTTTATTAAAGTGTAGGTCGAATGGTTTTACACACTTGCCTGTCCCTGGATCCTTGTTTACACTGTGAACAGGCCTGTCTGTTTGCTCATTAGCATGATTGGTGGGACGTGTCAACTACTGACTGTTTTGAGACAGCGCCTCTACCGAGCGGTCATCTGAAGGTGACTCTCCTTGGTCGGTCTTTCATGCTTCAATGACAAAACCAGACAGGTTTCTTATATCGGTCAGGCCAGCTCTTCTCTTACTATTGGAGTGGCGTGACTTGAGTTTTTTCCCTTACTGTTCAATATCAATCAAGCTGTAACAGTGGCAGTGTGTCCGGTCTCCATACCACAGGCTTAGCTTGGTTTGTCAATGGCAGCTCATCTCTGTGGAGAGTGACTCACATTTCTTTTTAAATTTTGCATCTTTGCCATGGTAGTGAGTACAGGCATCTGATTTTATATAATCAATATTTTTATAATCGCAAAGTTTCAAATGACAATGTGAAAGGGATCGTCAATAGGCAACTGAATCTGCAGCTCCCCTAGGCTTTTACAGAGCTCTGTAGTGAGTTTCATTGTTCAGCTGTCAGGCCCGCAACTGCAGCTATTATCAGTGAAAAAGCAAAAAATAAATCCGCTGCTCAGCACCAAACAGCAGACTAGATGGTTTTTAAAAAAGTGGAGCATTTAACAGCTAAAGAGACAGATATTTCCCTCAGGAGTTGATAGAGACCAAAAACAGAGCTCAAACAGAGTTACTATTGACTTACATTCACTAGATCTAAAAAAAAACATGGCTCTAAATGAATGATAATTTTGCTGCGTAACTGCTGGATGTGTAAACAAACAACTGTTCGTTCAACATATAAACTTAAAAGGTGATGATATGGCAATGTTGTGTTCACAACTGGTTACTGCTCCAAAGTGGCGAAATAAATCAGTTATTGCACGTTTAAGGCGGCAGAGTCTGTTATAAAAATGAAATAAAAACCTGTGAGGAATTGCGAATGGTTCTCTGAGCAGAGTGACTTAGTCAGTCTAATCATTACAAGTCGTAAACTTGGTGGATCTAAAGACATGTTGCAGTGTGCCCTAAACCAACTAAACTTTTTTATGCCACGGACCGGTTTCATGTAGGACAATATGTTCACGGACCGGGGGGGGTAATAAATATGACAAAATAAAATGCGGCCGGCATAAAAACAAATATAAAGTGCATAAAAAACTCTCCGTTACGCTGAATTAGTGGCCCTGAGCTTGTGTCTCCAATATAGGGGTATAAATTCTTCACCATGAGTAAAATGTTTCTTCTCTTAGCGACACGGTTACTTACTAAGTATGACACTCTTATTGCACTTGCATGCGTTGATGTGGTGGCCATCAGTAGTTGTTTATGTCCTTCTTGTTCATGTTTTTTTCTTTAAAACAACTCCAAGGGCTTGTCTTATAATGCCGGGTGCCGGCGTTATGAAGGCTTCGTTGACTCATTTGCGAGCCTGTATATTATGCAGAGCGCCGCATGTAGCAATAAACACGTATTGAGGTGTTTATCGCTACAGGTGGACTCCTGATATTGTCTTTTAAATGCCTCCTCATTGGGTCTTTTCCCTTTTCCAAAAAATTTCTTTAAAGACGTTTGTTTTCCACTCATTGTTGCTTGTGTGCTTAATTTTTTTGAAGTAAAGTATCACGTGACAGACGAGCGTCTTGACACATGTCAAGAGACACAGACGCACAGACAGATGTATCTGGTGATTTTTCTAAATAAAACCTTTCAAAATAAAATATTTTTTTATCTTTCTGTGCGGCCCGGTACCAAATGTCCCACGGACCGGTGGTTGGGGACCACTGCCCTAAACCACCTATTCTTAACAACTGGGCCGCCACAGAGCACCATCCAGTGGGCCGCAGGGGTACTGTCAATGGTTAGAATAAATAAAATATATATTTTGCTTTGTAATATATAAAGATGGTTATTTCTATTGCACAAGAAATCACATGAATGAAAAAAAAACGTCAAATTAAAATGCAGAATTTTTTGCAGAATCAGTCACGTTTGAATATCATCACGCCAATCATTACATATGAGGTAGAGACCAACGTGTTTAGCGTAGCTACTGTAGATAATGTTCCCTCGGATTTTTCTCATTTATTTGGGAAGGTGGTCTTCTGGAATCTTTCAACAATCAGAAGTGGGCCTTAAGTAATAACAGGTTGGGAGCCCCTGCCTTAAACTCAGCAAAATCGTGGGAAAATAAGCAAAGATAAAAACAAAGTTTTCCAGATTTACCAGTTGATAGTTTTTCTGTATGTCTAATTTGATTGAACAATCTTAATCTCCTTAGTCACTGCTGTACTTGCACCTCTGTTTCTTAAAGTGGGCGTATCATTTTGGTGTTATGTTATTAGATACAAAGAACTCAGCATTAAGTCAGTAGATGCCTCTAAGAGAGCGAAAAAGTGAGAGAAGAGAGAAGTTGAAACTGATAGAGAGTAAAACCAAAGAGAGAGAGTCAGTCCCCAAGGAAATTCCTCTGAAAAACGAAAATATTCTGAAGAGATCTAGATCAACAAGACACTGAGCATTTAAGATCAAATGGTGTATTGATGACTTGTTCCTGAAGCCGGGAAGCATACTTAAAATATTAGCATATCACGTTGTCACAAGAAACACGTTTTTATGATGAGTATCAGTGACAGTTCATCACTGTTCTATATCCTGGCTCTTGCTACTATATTAGACAACAAGTAACTATAGCAGCATTTTTGAACGCTTTATGTAGCAGTTAAACTGACTGACTGTTAATCCAAGCGCTGCTGCCCCCAGTCCCTCAACACTGAAGTGCAAGACACTGTATCCCCGAGCTGCTCTAGTGGAGTTGTTCATTGACTGGTGTAACTGTATCACACTGTGGCTGAGCTGTGCAGCCCCTTAGTGTGAATGGTTGTAACTGTGTAAGACGAGGAGTGGCAGACAACTATGCAGGTTGCCTTTCTGGGTAAAAACAAAGGTATTAAAAAATATATATGCACATGGTGATAACATGTATGTAAGACTCTCAGAGTTTAAGGGCAGAAATCATTATGTTTATTGGCATTGCAAAAAGTTACAAGGTTGGGACACAGTAGCAGTTTTGTTACAGTTCTACTGAAACATTGGGTCCAGGTAGAAAGTGTGTATTGTTGTGTGCTGTCTGTTTTGTAAATTACCGGGATACATGGAGTTTCTGTACTGTTTATATCTGTGTGTTGGCATATGCATATGTGTTGCTATCTGTATGTTCAGTTGCTATGTGTTGCTGTTTTGTTATGTGTATACAATATCTGTGTCTATATCTGGTGTGTACCAGCTGTGAAAACAAATATCAAAATATCCCTTTGACAATAAATCTAAATCATTTCAAACCAGAAAAGCTTTCACTTCAGCCTTCAGCCAGATGTAATCCGATGTGTCTCGCCCTACTTAAAACAATGAAAACGTTTTGTAATTAAATATTGATTAAGGTTAACATTTTTAACCTCCAATATTATGCCTTTACGAGGATGTAAAGGATATTCACACCTCCATCAGTAACGTGACATTCAGGGTAATGGTATAGTGCTTAAGACTTACTTAGTACTTAAAGCCTGGCTGGGTAACATTAGAGAAGCCAACATGAGTAAACTAGATTAGGAAGGTAGAGAGGCAGGTCTGATTGTATGGACTAATTACAGTCCTGCGACGTGTACATGCCACATGTAGCACATTTTCTTCTTTTTTTGGTCAGAGCATTTGATTTAATGATTGCTGTCTGTATTTGCTGTAGAGTATTTTAACAAATATAACAAAACGTGTTTTCTAAAATACATTACCAGTTCTAGCTTTAACAGAACCAGCATTAATCAGGAAAATTGGAGGTTATAAAATTACAGCTTTGATTTATACATTGTAAACAACCTTGATTAATGTCAGTGACCTCTGATGTCTTGCTGATAGAATAACCAAAATGAATTTTCCCCCTCTCTCTTTTTCTTTCTCTCTCGCAGGCCTACTCTGTCTATGATGAGGAAATTGGTTATTGCCAGGGTCAGTCGTTCCTCGCTGCTGTTCTCCTGCTGCATGTGAGTTAACTTATCATCCATCCATCCACTGAGCCTGCCGTCTCATGGTCAAGCAATGCACTAGATAGATGACTAGATGGATACAATGCATATAAACCTGTGATAAACAAAACTATTTACAGAAGAACTTTCTTTTCCCTTGCTCCACGATTTCAAAATAAAAGGAATGTTACCTTGATGATACAGAGTCTTTGAGAACATCAGTTAAACAAATGATTACAAGATAAACACTTTAACTGTTGTGCAGCTGCACCTACACATCTCTGCATCTATGGAAACCAAGTTTAGCTTGTGCTAGGTGTAATAAAGCGGAGCCGAGACAATATAAGAGAGTAAATGGAGACTGAGAGGGAGACAGAAAGAAAATCTCTGCATGACCTCTGGAATGAAAACACTTTATAGAAGAATGAAGTGGATGAATAGAGGGGGTGAGAGAGTGCGAAAGAAGGTAAAGCTGAAAGCATAAGACCGAGTCATAGCAGAAAATGTGAAGTGGGAAAGAGGCGGACAAGACACTCATTCACTTTCTCACACATTTATTTTCAAGGTCATTGACAGACACTCATTTTTTAAATAACTCCTGCTCTATATAACCCTCCCCATACATATGTAGGGTTGTTCAGTGTGTCTTGTTTGTTCGAAATGTGTTGCAACTCGTAAAATGAACCCAACATTTGTATTTAGGGATGGTGTAAAAACAAAACAGATGGAGGAGAGACAGAGGTGTAGACACATGGAGGCGGGAGTCCCAAGTGGAGGAGGAAGTTTGGTTGAAATCCAAATAACAAGGGCAGTAGAGGTTAAAGAGGAGGAAGACGGAGGAAGAGGGGAAGAGAGGTCAGAAGGAGATAGGGTTAGGAGAGATGGTAGAAGAGCTATTGATGAGTTTAGTAAGGACACATCATGAGGAGGAGAGGAGGCAGGAGCGGAGGAGGAAAACAGGAGGAACTTATGGAGGAGGAGGAGGCTGTAAAGATAAGAAGAGGAGAAGGAGATATAAAGGGGACAGCAGCAGTAAAATAAAGAGAGGTTATACAGGAGGAGGAGGAAGACGGGTTGTAGAGGAAGAAGGGAGAGGTTATAGAGGAGATGTCAGGAATATTAATAGCGGTTCAGGTTTACCTGCAGGAGCCCATTCAGCCCCAAACACATACTGTCACTCTGATTAAATATCACCTCACCGTCTGTGAGTGTGTGTGTGTGAGGAGAAATAAACCCATATACCCACACAGACACACACACAGCTTTCAATCTTGCCTCTTATCTTCATTCATCCAAGCAACACACACTAAAAAAAACACAGACATTGAAGCACTCGCATAAAAACATTTTCGCACGCACTTCTTGCAGATGTAAAGACTCTAAAGTATGTACCGTCATGCCATTCACACCTTCACCTTCTTCTTCTGCCCTTCGGGCTTTATTTGGAGCCAGTCACATAACGTTGGATAATGAAATGTGTCCGTTTCGTGTCTTGAAGACTGTGTGACAATCCATTGTCATGTGAAGATCCTCACACAATGTCTTGGTTTCCTTTGTGGCAGCAGATGTACTTTTTAGACAGTCAGTTGTTTAGAGTTTTAGTTCATGTAGTTTATCGTTATCCGTGTGGTTTCAGATGCCAGAGGAACAGGCCTTCTGTGTGTTGGTGAAAATCATGTATGAGTACGGCCTCAGAGCTCTCTACAAAAACAACTTTGAGGATCTTCATTGCAAGTTTTTCCAGCTGGAGAGGCTGATGCAGGTCAGTGATGCAATGTTTTATAATATTTGAAATGGAATGGGATGCATTACAATGCAATGCAAAGTAACATAATGCTGAGAAGATGACCCTGACAGTCAGGGGCCGCTGGTTCTGTTTATTTCCCCGTACTGTATTCGCATTTAAATTGTTCTTTAATCGATATACTAAATATGAATTAACATTGAAACATGAGACCCTCCTGGATAATGTAGAAACCTTATTCATTTATATATCCCACCTGTTTTAAATATTTCAACCGCATTTTGGAGAAATCAAGTTTTGTTCATCATTTCGACATGGCCGAGGGCTCAAAATACTACAATACCCATGAGCCTCGGTAGCTGTTTCCACAGAGAAGAAGCCATTCAGAAGCACAAATTGGTTAGTAGTTGTAAGGTAGTTGCTCAGTTAAATTGACCTAGAATTTAAAACCGATTTGACTGAAACTGCAGATCGTTTTCAATTTTCTCAACAGCGTAATCTTTAGTTTTCTCCCGACATTTTAAGCTCTGTGATTGGAAGTATCCAACTGAAAATCCACTTCAAGAGTTGTAGTTAATTTATGCCTTCTTACCTCTTATTAATGGCAATTGTACGTCTGCGGCCAGGGGCTCCTGAAATAACTAATAAGATAATAATCAGTTGTTTTGTCTACATCAGAAGTTTAAATGCCATTACATTCACTTCACATATCCAGCTATACTAGTTGTGCAGACTAGTCTCGACGAACATTCATTTACACTGGATTTGATTTTCCAAATTTTTAGTTTCTTAAGATTGAAGTCCCCTGGGATGTTTCATTTAATCAATGATTGAATGCAGGGTTTGTGCAATTACTCATACTGGGTGCCACTAAAAAGAAAATAATAGCAGACTGTGAAAATAGCCTTACAAAATGCATTTCCCATAAAAGCAAGGAAAGTTTGATCATATTCAAATATGTAGCGCATGTTACCAGTGATTGCATCATCTGTGGGGGACGACATGTTTGTTGTTGCCTTGTTGACTCGTTTCTGGTCACATTATATAAAAGGATACATATTTGTGTGTGTGTGTGTGTGTGTGTGTGTGTGTGTGTGTGTGTGTGTGTGTGTGTGTGTGTGTGTGTGTGTGTGTGTGTGTGTGTGTGTGTGACGGCATTCTTTCTGTCTTTTGAGGCTGATGATCCTGGTGGTGGTTAAGTCCCATCACACTCGGGTATTACAGCCTAAATTCACTCACTGAGTAGAGTTTAATTTGGTCCTAAAATCCATACTGGCCCTTCTTGCAGTCGTGTCGCAGCATCAGGTTCAACTCGGTTAGCATTGACCAAATACGATCAATGTAGGAATGTTAGCATTGACTGACAAATATTAGTATCCAGGTGGGAACTCACTATCTGATCCATTCAGGTGTGATGTGGCACGGTAAATGTTGGCTAATTGAATCCTTTATTCACTGTACATGTACAGTATCTGTATGGATGCTTATTGTACAAAAACAAAAGTATATCAAAACAGATAACTAGAAACTAGAACAAACAAATGGTGACGAAAGAGACTAATAATTGGAAGAAAAAAAGGAAAGTAGGAATTCAATAAAGTAAACATAATAATATAATAACCACCAGTTCTGGTGCTCATACACTTTGTACATTTTATGAAACAAAGATAGATTCACTCATTCTCGTTACAGATTTGTAAATGTCAAATTGTGTGAATGTACTTGCTTAGTATACTGTAGTATATTTCTTTTTTATGTATTTACTGGAAGTTTAACAATGTGTGCAATGTATGAATAATGTCCCTGTCTGTGGCGGCTGGGACGTGATACAGAATTGTTTTATGTCTTTCAACTTTTTCTTTTGTTCTTGGGTCTCTCTTGATTATCATCTCAGTGAGACGACATGATTTAATAAGGCATGAGTAGAAATGAAATAATGTAAAATTTAAATGACAAACAGAGCCACATCCTTCTAGTCTAGTAACTGCTGTTTAATCTCAAAACGTTCTCCTCCTCCTTCTCTTCTATCTGCTCCCACAGGAGCAGCTTCCAGACCTGTGGTCCCACTTCCAGGAGCTGAACCTGGAGGCACACATGTACGCCTCCCAGTGGTTCCTCACCCTCTTCACTGCCAAATTCCCCCTGTGTATGGTTTTCCACATCACTGACCTGCTGCTCTGTGAGGTATAATTTGGCTCACTGCACTACTTTATACTGGGAGTATATTTCGTGTGATTTGGTCTATATTGTCCTGAGAACAATGAGGGGAGGGTCAACCTTCTAGAGAGATGAGTAGTAAGGACATACAACTGACCAGCTATCAGTGGCCACAAGTAGAGGGCACGTAAGTCAAAGTTATATCAGCACTTATCCTTCTGCTTTTTGCTTTGACCTAATATCTTCCGATAGCGATGCGCTGATCAGGCTTTTAAAGGCTGATAGGATCATTGATTGAATGTCATTAGGACCATTTGAGCAGATACCAATCACTGCCTCTTGTTCTGAAACATTTGTACGGAAAGCTCCTCTGAAGAGACCTTCAAAACTCTAAAACATAAAAAAGAAAATCGTACAACGCTCAATAGCTTAAACAGAATTGCTGAAGCCAAATTTGTAATTAGGATTGATTTGGAGTGTCTGACTGAGGCCCCTATCTAGAGGTGGAACCATGCAGCTGTGGCCTTATGGAAAATAAATATTGAGTTTGCAGCATAGAAACTCAAAGTAACAAGGGGCCAAGAACAGAGCCTTGAGGAGCAACTACGTCCAACATGAGGAGATGAAGAATTACCCATAACAACAGCTTGAGGTCGGTCAGACAAATAATAACAGTTCAACAGCGGTATCAGACCCATTTTCCCAAGTGACTCAGCAAAATAGTATCCACTGAATCAAATGCTGACCCTCAATGCAATGCACAAGAAGTTATGATCCACCACCCTTACTTGCGAGGATTATCATTTGTGTGTACAAAACAAAGAGAAAAAGCTGATGGATTATCAGTGTTTTTAATATTATTATTTTTTACATCTTTGACGTCTCTGAAAAGTTTCATTACCTAAAACATGAAAAGTCAAATGCCCTATTTGTTTCCTCTTTCCTCCATCCTCCATCCTCCTTTCTCTCTCCCACCCTGCCTCTCTCTGTCCTCTTATTGGCCCCAGGCAGAATAATTAAAAGTTTCCCAGGTCTTTCTCACCCAATGAGCCGCATGATGAGAATCTGCTCGGTAAACCAGAATTCTCATCTCCTGCATCCCTCTCTGTCTGCCCTCCTCTCCATCATTTTCTCCCACTCCTTTATTGCTTCCTCTCTCTATCATCGTTCTCGTTCCTTGTTCCCCTCTTTTCTCTGCCATTTCTTTAGCGAATCTTTTACTGTGTCTTTTCTTTATTCTGCTGTCTCTCATTCCATGTTCATTGACCCAATCGTATATGTATTTAACCAGTAGTGCGTCTATCATTTTCTTTCTTTGTTTTTCTCTCTCTTTATACAGCAGTCTGCCATTGCGTATCCTCTTCACTAGCTTCACTTATTTGCTCTATTCCTATTTATTTACACTTTTCATCTTTCATTCTTTCATGTTCTTTCCTTTATCCCATCTGTGCTTGTTCCCTTTCAGTCTTTTTTTATTATTAATCACTCTCTTCATATTCCGTCAGTCAGCTGTTGTGTTTCCTTGATGAAGTCTCAACAGTTTACTTTGATAATAATTTTTTATTTCTACCACATTTTACCCTCATCTTAATGTTTTTATTATTATTTTCTCAATCAACATCTTTATATCTCATATGTAGATATAGTAAGTCAAAGGTTTCTGGACTTTTGTTTGGTTTCCCACCTCTGATGAAGGTTTTTAACCTTGTTATCGTCTCCTTGTGGTGTTTTTTACACGTTACAAGACATATCATGAGCAAAATAAGCAGTCAACACCATGGTTGAGTATTTCCACCTTGGAACAGCAGTATACCGATGACAGTCACAGAAACATACAGTCCGACAGCCAGGGGTTTATACGTCACATACCTAAGGAACCAATCCTGTCAATTTGCCGGGCGGGGCGTTCCGTATCATTAGGCTAACGCTACGGCTAAACGAGGGGCATCAGCCAGGTGTCGCTATGTATCGGTATTTTGCAAGCTAAGATTCACTACTTTCAAAGCTCCACGCAAGCTGCGTTTTTTTGGGTGGGCAGATCCAGAATTTGTCAATGAGGAAGAAAAAGAGTAGATGTGCTTCATGTCTCTTTTTATGTGGGAAAATCATGTTAAACTAAATATTAATCATAGCTGAGTATTTTAACATACTTCACATTGTTTTGAGGAGAACGTTAAGTTCTACTGATTGGTGGAGAAGCCCAGGCTCTCAGCAGGATGGTGTGTGATGTTGTTTAGGTCATATTTGAGTCGCTTTAGAGTCATTACCACTTAAGTTACAAGTAACTATTTAGTGCATCACATTCGATCTGCAAATCCTTTTATTCCTGAACTTCTCTCCTCCCATTAGTCTTATCATATTCTAAAAACTGTAACGTGACATTGACTTATGGCTTGAACCCAGAGTCTCCACTGGGTAACATCTGTCAGGAAACGATAGAACGAGCAACTTCCATCCGACGACTTGTGGTTACATCAA
This sequence comes from Cottoperca gobio, assembly GCF_900634415.1. Taxonomy (NCBI): domain Eukaryota; kingdom Metazoa; phylum Chordata; class Actinopteri; order Perciformes; family Bovichtidae; genus Cottoperca; species Cottoperca gobio. The sequence goes on from NC_041358.1 coordinate 15,281,764, forward strand.
TGGGAGAAGCAAAACACCATTGCCTAGCAATGTAGGTTAGCTATTCACTGGCTTAGCTAATATTATAACACTACAATGTAAAAAAAACAATTGGAAAATACTAAATCTACCAGTTGGAAAGTTTGAGTTAGAATAGTTTGCAAGAGCACAGATATAAACATGAGGCTGTAAAGTGAGGATAAGTAACAGTAAGGTAAAAGCTTCATAATTCATGATGCATAATATCTTGCAGAACAAAACATTAAAATCTCTTAAGCTTGTGTCACCCACTGACCTTATTTCAGGCCTCTAACCAATATCCCATTGACTTCAGGACGAGGGAACAGGAAGTCCTGAAATGCTAACTCATTTCCGGGTTTTAGGACTCATATCTGCACCACTATATTGCCCCGTCACCTTCCCAGTCTATGTTATGATGTCTCCCCTCTCTGCATGTTTATCTCTCTTTCTCCCCATGAATCTCACTTCCTCAGACACATACACACACACACACACACACACACACACACACACACACACACACACACACACACGCACACACACTCTGAGATTATCTTTCTTTCTCTCATACACACCTTTGATCCTGGCTCAGCATTGTAGCACCATCTTGAGGCCTACAAAGATCGGTGTGTGAAGGCAGAGCTCCCCCTCTCTTTTCTCTTTCTCCGGTTATTTTTAGAGGTGTCCAGATATTTTTAGCTCAGTGTTGCCATGTGAACTGGTTGTCACGGAGACCAAGGAGACGGGTGTTCCCATGCAGAGCTGACATCAGCTTTACATTTTCCTTCTTTCTGTGTCACAATCAGGAGCGTGGTGTCGACGAAAGAGGGTGGAAAAAAACACGTTGTCACAGCATTAATGTACATACTGTATATCAGTGAATAGAAACAAAACTTTTCACCACAATAATCTGTGATTCATATAGAAACATTATACATGCACATTTTTGGCTGTATCTGTTTATTTGGAACCTTTTATATTTACATTTAATTATTGTGCTAATTACTTTTTTGTAAAGATTTATTTTTATTGAAACTCAATTAATGCACAATTTACAGTGTAATGTACAGTGTAGTGTACAGTATGTTAGATGAATAAACATTTCCATTTGTGCATGAAAAATGTATTTAAAAGATAGGAAACATACACATAAATACATACCAATGCATTTGTAGAAAAAAGGGTAATTATATACACAATATAATAACATAATAATTCAAATCAAATAGTGATAATGACATATATAACGTATTACTGATAATAAAACTAACCTATAACTAAAGAAAACATAAAAGTAAAGTAAATAAATAAATACACATACAAACACACGATGTTTAAATACATATAACAATATAAAACATAATATTAAAACTTTCTTTTTTATAAATAGAAGAAAAATGCACACACTTAAGACGGTACTAAAGAATGTGATCTGTCAAGCACTTTTTAATCATTTAAATCAGTAATTTAAGCAATACAAAATCTAATCTGATCAATATGCTATGTAAATGTGATAAGTTAGTATGATTTAATTAGCCAATAGTTTTCTAAGGACTTACTCTCTATCACTTCACTTCAGGAATAACATTTTCAGTTTTAGTGTATTGGAAATAATTACACTTATACGCTGAAACTTGTATTAACCTGCTGAGTCACAAGAAGTGAGTTTGCCTCTACTTGTTTCTGTATTCATATTTAATTCTCCTCTGTCTTCCAGGGTCTGAACATCATCTTCAACGTGGCCCTCGCTCTGCTCAAGGTTAGTACTCACTTTAATTCATTCATTTATTTCTAACTATCTGTTTTAATTTGTTTAACTTTAAATCAGTTTTTATATCAAAAATCACATTTTACCCAAATAGTGTTTTATGTCCGATCTACTTTGCTTCAATAAAAAAAGAAAACCAATATATTGTTCGTATGTTAACATGTGGATTTGAGAAAAAATGGTTATTTTTTGGACATTAATTGCACATAAAAATGTTGGTTATGCACAGGTGAGAATCTTACCACAGATGTTCTGTGCAGTTTATTAGAGTTGTTGTTGGTGAGAATGTTACCACAAAGCACTGGGCAAAGTTTTTGGGAGGCGTGATTGTGCATGAGAGGCATTGTGTGTGAGGAGGTACATTAAGTTCTAGGTCTCATGTGATCTGTAGAGGTTAGTGAGTTTGTTTGTTGGCATTTCTCGCCCTCTAGTGCTCAAATCAGAAATTGCATATGGAAATGCAGAGGCAGATTTGCCCTTAAAGACAAACTAGACAAATAGGTAAAGACTCATTATGTTGATGTCAGAATGGCAAGGAATACCTTTCAATGTTACCATTATGTTGTAGCATATGTTTTGAGCAGTATATGAAGTGGCTAAATGGCAACAATGTTTACTATTAGCATCAACACTGATGTTACTAACTTATTAACACATGTATACATTTTAGCGTTAACATACAGTTATAGGTGCATACATGGTTTCCATACAGTTCCCCTCAGACTTTAATAAAGTAATGTATGATTTAAAATCAGAAAATGTAATTTTCCATAAATTTTGGATGTGGTTAAAAGAAAATGTATACCATAGGCACACATACTAAACAATAGACAGACATAGAATAAAAACACACAGAATAAAAAGTGCAAATATACATTTTTTATTTAAAATCAATCATGATTTTAGTCTCATTATTCAAAAAGAAACGTATAGATACAAAAGGAAAAAGACTAAATTAAACATGCAAAAAATGCAATTGATATCTGTATTTTAAATGTAGTAAAGAAAATATCTCCTTTTCTGTTGTTGTTTTATTACCAAGCGTGCATGTTGTTGCCATCAGAGCAGAATGATTTAGAATGACTATTTGTTGTGTTATCAGATCTGTTTGTGGTGGAATAGATCGATGAGTTTTGGCAATGACTGTCATATTTCATGTCGTTGTCAAGTTGGTCAATGTAGACATTAATTTGATGGGACAGTCCTTGTGGAAGTCACGCTGAAACTTCCAGAACACCCTGTGATGAAGGGCATCATGTAGTCCATGTCTTCGTACTGGAACAAAAGAAACAAATCATTTAGCATCATGTTTCTTTTCAAGGATTAAGTTTAACATAAAGAAACTACTTATTTTAGACAAAACTTAATTTTGTATTCATCTGGAAATCAGGTAAAACACAGGTCATTTCAGCATGAAGTGTAATTCTCAGCTCCCATTAACATGAGAAACGGGGAGAAAAGTATGTTTGTAATGAGTAGTAACTAATAGTAATCATACTGTCAAGTGATTTACTGCTCAGTTTTCTGTTTTACTAAAACATCATGGCTATTCATAAAACCTCAAGTAAATCAAATGTATCAATGAATTATTAAAAAGATGCCAATGTATATTATCAGCCAGTTTGGACGGGAGCAAGTTAGCAAGTTTCAATCATACTTAGATATCTTTTGTTTTAGCAACAATATGTCCAGGTCATTTATTTATTATATTTATTTACTCATTTATTTTTTATATTTAGCCACGATTATTTTTCACGGTGCTTATTTACAGATGCTAATGGAAAAATAGCAGGCTAGAAAATCAGTAAATGGAAATTAGCCATTATTAGGGATGCCCCAATCAAGTTCATTTTGCCCCCAAAACCAGTCCTTTAATTTTTAATCTCTGCCAATACTGAGTTCTGATCCAGTATTTATTATTCTTAAAGAAAACGGCTGCACAGTAAACATAAAAACACTAATTTATCATTAAACAGGCACTCATTAAAACTGGTGAAGCCAATTGTGAGCCAAATTCTGCTGATTGGCTCATAATATTATTTTTTATTAATAATAATAAATATATTGAGTGTTTTTGCTTTTACGTAGTAATGCAGCTACACTCAGGCGTTCCCCTCTAAATGAATTATAATGGTTTTAAAAAGCCCTCCTGCTCTATATCTATCTATCTGGCAATAATGTATTCTGCGTGTCAGACAGAGAAAGATTTGGTGCATGCGATGGTCGGGAATAGAGAACAAATGAGGATGTGAGGAGGGTGGAAGGGCTTCCACTGCCTGCCTCTCATTGGCCAGGCATGACGGCATTCTCCCCTGAGGCTCCCTCCTCCCTCCTCCATCCATCCTGCTCCCCTCTTCGCTCTCATCACCCCTCCCTCTATCTGTGTTCACCTCCCTCCCTCTCCTGCTCAGCACTCGCCATCCACATCACAACAGGAGCATAAGCTATAGCGTTAGCAATCTGAACCTGGAGGAGAAAAGCTCTTTGTTTTTGTTTTCTTTTACATTTTTCTCCTCTTCATCTTTAGCTTCCATGGATGCCTGCTTGGAGCTCCTTCTCTTCCACAGTTCTTCGTCCTCTTGTCTTCTTTAACTCGTATTCCTCTACCTCAACCTTCTGCTCTTCTCTGTTGGCTGGCTATGCATTTCTTCAACATGCTACCTCTGTCCACCCAGTCTTCTGCAATGGAGCCGCCCCTGCTAGCTGCTAGCGTTTAGCTGTTAGCATAACAAAGAGAAAGTAAGGGTTAGAAAAAGCTGAGAGTGAAAAAGAGAGACGGTGGACAGGAAACGTTGTGCGGTTTATTTGCTTTGCCTCACCCCGTCTGCTGGCTAGGACCATCACTCCTGATAGCACAACAACTCACACTCTAATGCTAACACTCATATATTTAGCCTTTGTTGGAGAGAGGCAGAAGTGGCTTTCCATCTGAAGGAGCTGGTTTCCAATCTAAATAATCTACTCACCGATAAAGACCGGATGCCTGGCTGCTGCTGCTGATGGAAATCTGCTGGAGGGACAGACACTGGAGTCCATGCTGGAGCTGCTGACTGGACTGTGCTTTTACTGATCTATGTGACTTATATCTGGTCAGACTTCCGATCAGAGGGTTATATCAGTGAAGAGGAAGAGCAAAGATACAGAGAGGCTATTGTGATACACTCTGTTTTTCTACCTCTTTCCAAACTCATCTTGTTTTTCTTGCATCACTGGCTTAACTCTGACTCAACGAGTTCAGCATTCTCTCAGCCATAAACAAACACAAATGCATTATCATCTCCTGAAGGCAGAAACGTGCCACACTCCCATGCAAACAGACCACATCTCGTCTGCTTCTGCCAAGTCGTCAGGACCGTCGGCTAAGGCTTAGACCGGGGCTCTTCAGATAAAAGGATTTATACTGTTATTTCAGTATTAAGAAAACAAAAAACAAAGTCCTGTCTGCTTTATACCAGGTGCCGCCTCTTCTTTGGAAACCTGCTACAAAATGTATGGCTGAGGGAGATTTTCTCTCAGGCTTTGAAGTCTAACAAGGAAGGAAAATAAAAAGAAGGTGGAGTACTTATCCATCGCTGCTGTTTGCCGTAGCATCAGCCCACGTGTTGAGCAGCTTTGTTGCTAGGTAACGATGTACTGGATTGGAATTGGTTGGGGGAGTTTGGCACAGGAAGATGAGTGTGTATCTTGTGACTGGATTTCAAAGTGAGTCTGGCTGGTAGCTGGAAAACTCAGCATTATGCCGAATGCAGCGTCAATACATCATTTTCTGACTGTTATTTTGTCACACCTTGTGGCCGTTACTGGGCTCTGACAGTGGAACAAGCTGAGTGGCCTCCACTGACCTCCCCTTGCCCAAATTCTGTGGTGCCTAGATGAACTGGATCAATGTTAACGTTGCATACTTTGGATGCCTGGGCTGCTGAGTGACTGTGTGTTCCTGTGAACGTCTCGTTGTCTTCTCTCTGAGCTGGCGCCCTGAACTTCAGTCTGTTGGGACACTGCCTCATGTGGCATTATCAACTTCTCTTCCAAAAAGGTCAGTCACTCGGCCAGTTTGACTAGACGGTGACCACAAGAGGAATCTCAGCTCAAGTTGAATACACTCCAGTACATACCCTTCCAGTCCACCAAGTCCAAGAAACCCGCTGGGACGTTCGGACGACACGCTGGAGTCATCTGCCACCCTGGCCCCGGAGCGGGACCGTCCCCCTCCCTCACCCTGCCCAACCCCACCACCATCTCCTCCAACCTCCCCTCTCCCCTCGCCTTCCCCTATACCTTCCTTGACCCCACATCTGCCCCTTCCAGCAGTGCACAGGGCGTTGGAGGACGGAGAGGGAAAGGCAGAGGAGGGGGGTCACAGCAGTCAGGCCTCAGCAGACTCATACTGCAAGGTGATGGATCTCCTTGGGATGGGACACCGGCTCTTCGTCCCTAAGCTGCTGGCGGTGAGAGAGGGGGGACTGGGAAACAAACGCTGGATGAGAGAAGCTGAGCATGCAGGGATGGTCGGGTTTAGAGTTACAAAATAACCTTTGTTAGTTTGACTTGTGTTGATAATACAAAGAGCTACTGGTGACGACAGAAGATGGTGGGGAAACAGTTAAGCATGTTTAAAAAATAAAAAATAAACTTTTGTTCCTCCACTTCTCACATTGGTCAAATAGCAATTTAGTGGATTTGTTGTGGTGAAGGTTTGACCTCTAACCCTTGACATCTTTTGAAATTGAAGCTTGCGGATTCTGCTGTGGACTTTTATGTGTGTCACATTGGATTGAAGTGCCGGCCAATTGCCTGAATTTGTATTTACAAGCGAAGTCTCGCCTGTTATCTTTTTGAATTAATTTAGAATTTTTGCATGAATAGATTCATATGGAAAACTCATACAAGGATCTCTTGTATCAACTCAAAAAAGGACACTTGTCCTCACTGTCTCCCATTCATGCTGCTATATTTCACACTTGATCCCATATTCTCATTAACAATTAGAAATTAAACAGACGAAACATGATCTACTCTGGATCATGTTGAAAAGCATAAATACGTCTCTGAACATATACTGTAGTAATACATCTGGATATATTCTTGTGACAATGCATCTTTACACCACCAGATGGTGTTATTGATTGTTATTGAGTTACCCAGAAAAAGTTCAGGACTGAGCAGCTCCACTGCACTTGTTGGGCCTTTTGTGTGCAGCATCTGGACACTTTCAATGGAGGGGAGTGCTGGTAACTGACAGTAATGTATTTGGCATTGGATCTAGGTGGACTATTATTTTTTGTTTTGCATTTTAGTCATTAAGCTTGCACTCTCTGTGATTTATATAGAATAATTAGGATAACTCAATAGTAGCTCAAGCAACATGTGATAAATGAAACACTTGCAGGGTCACAGCACCCTAAAGGTTAATTTTAGAGATTTGACATCTGAAAAAAAAGATTTGAAAGATAAATGAAGGAAATTGCTCCCAAGATGAGAGACTTGTAAGTCTGTCCTCCCTCAATATAGAAGGAATTGGGGAGAACAAGCTGCTGGAGGTTACTCTGTGCTTTGTATGTCTGACTCTTAATGACCGTCCTTTTTTCTGTCCGTCTCCACCACCACCTCCCGTCCCACCTCCTCATGTCTCGCTCCAGACGTCTAAAGAGGACCTCTTGCAGGCGGACTTCGAAGGGGCTCTCAAGTTCTTCAGAGTCCAGCTCCCTAAACGTTACAGAGCTGCGGAGAATGCCCGCAGGCTTATGGAACAGGCCTGCAACATCAAGGTAAGGACCTCTATAGACAAACACAGGCATTTGTTATTCCTTATGTTTCCCATATCTTAATTTCAAAGTTTAACTGTTCAAATCAAGACATGTTGCACTGTAACAAAAAACTAAAACTGTTGTACAAGTGTGTTCAAACGAACACGCACACACCATTCCTGGAGTGACTATGAGATTATTGTATCAATCCAAGCAGCACAATAAGGAATTCTTGTCTTAGTATTTCCCACTGAGACACAAATACCTTTAACCAGAGGGGTCAGAGGTCCTGGGGCATGTCAAGTACAGATTTGGCTTTTGTGGGGATTAAGTGCAGTGTGGGGTACTCTCTACCGCAGTGACATCCCTGATTTGTCCACGCACTGCAGCTGCGCTGTTTATCGGTGCCCTTTATGAAAATCTCTTTTCAGTCTATGTATTTGGTTTATTGGGTATTATTTGCACAGCACTTGACAAAGATTAGCTGTCAGTCAAAAAGAGTTGGTGCTGCTGTGACATCTTGGATTTTCTGGATCTTGACTTCACCTCAACATGACTTCAGGCATGGATGTTGTCACTGCTCTCTTATTCTGTTTATTCCTGAACAAGCCTCAACATTTAAAAGAAATCACTTTCTGCACAGCAGGAAAAGGAGCTGCCGCACAGTGAATGTTAGGTTGGATCTCTGTTAGGAGGAAGCCTGACGGCGAGGGGAGGGACAATGTGAAGTGCATAAATCACTTGTTTTGGTTCACTCTCACCACTCTCATAGTGTTGTTTTCGGTTGCAGCAGGCAGCGGTTTTCAGCAAAGAAGCATTTAAAACCCACTGTGCTTAGTAGTTTTGAAGGTTTAACAAATAGTTTAGTTGTATTGTCTGCTGTTACCCTTTGCAATATACTTGTTATTCATTCTTGCTGGGTTTTCTTTGTTTTCATCAGTTGTTCTTGTATTTTGACGTTTATTGGTCTGGTCTACAATCGGACAATAGCCGATAAAAGATGGCTTCCATGGATGGTAGTCATAGTTTTCTTCAAAGCTTACCAGATTGTGTGGTCACAAAAATGCACACACACGTTATCATCCTTCCAATAACTTTAATGAGGCTGCTGGCATTTGGGGAATTTTCTAAGGTCACCAGAGACCAGAGCAGTACACTTGTGTATAGTTATAGAAGGTGTGTGTGTGTGTGTGTGTGTGTGTGTGTGTGTGTGTGTGTGTGTGTGTGTGTGTGTGTGTGTGTGTGTGTGTGTGTGTGTGTGTGTGTGTGTGTCAGTAGAGTTGTTGTGATAGAGGAAGGAAAGAGTCGACTGAGAAAGATAGAAGAGATAATCATCCTCCCTCCTCTCTGTGTCTCCCCTGCTCGCTCTCCTCTCTGTATCTGCATACAATATAATATTTTACATTTTAGGCATTTTCCAACTTTCTTATCTGAAAAAAAAAACGTTCAGTGAGTAAGCACGTTGTCATATAGTGTTGCGTTCAAGGTCATTTTGGCAGGACACATGACTTTAGTGCTTACGATCCCTCAGGTTTGGTGTTTTTCTACATACAGGATATCCTGCTCTGTGACTCACTGTTTATCTCTAGTGGTTTGGTAGAATTGTGTCCCTCTTGCACAATCCAATGCAACCTGTGTCATGTCAGGCCTTATCATGTACAAGAGCACGCACACATGCATACACTCACTCAAACATGTAATACACACACACTTTCCAGGCATAAAAACACATTTTCCTAAACCTCAACCCCAGCTGTGTTTCGACTATAGTGGTGGAGCTCTTTAAAACATCGGTCCAACATCTCCCATAGATTTGTTCAATTGGTTTGTAACCTGGTGACTGTAAAGGCCATAGTTTATTGTTTTATTGACCCTTCTTGTCCGGTATGGAAGTACTGCATTGTTTTATTCAGGTTTTTCCTTTTTTGTGTGTGTCACCCGTCTGTATGGGTAAACACACCAGAAGCAAACGTCTCAATTAAGTCATCAAAACACAAATAGTGAATGAAGGGAGGCTGTGCTCGGACGGGTGAAGTGAGCTGTAACAGGATAACTCCCGGGAACACTTTGTGTCTCTCTCTGCTCATCTCTTGATCGTCCTTCGCTGATCTTTCACTCTCCTGCTGTTCCTCCGTTTCTTCTTGTGTTGGCGTGTTTATTTTTTACACATTTTTCCCCCCCTCTCTCTCTATCTGTCGTCTCTCAGACGAGCCTTACACATATTTTCTCTTTGCCTGGTCACTCTTTTTCTTGGCGCTTTCCCTCACACACACACACACACGCACACACAAACACACAAAAGCAGACATACATAAACTGTGTTGAATTCATTCAGATTTGGGTCTTAAACTCGTATCCTTTCCTGCTCAGTTCATAGAAATATCACAAACATCTTCTAGTCGGCCTGAAGGAGTGCTGGGAAGAGCCTTGGGCTGGATATTATCTAAACATGTTCATAAAAGAGAATACCACTGAAATCCTAATAGCCAAGGTTTACACGGCAAATCTGTGTGTGTGCGTGTGTCTGAGGTCTTTAATTTCTCCTTAGAAACATCGTCTTTCTACCGTCAGGTTTTTAAACCAGTGACTCTTTTAACTTTTTAAATAGAATATTCCCTGTGGATAAAAGTATATGGAGCAAGTCAGTCAGAGCGCAGAGTGATGAAAGACTCAAAGGAAAAAAAGAGTCTTCCTTTCCTTGCACTCCTCAAGTTACTCCAATGTTGCCTCTGACCATCAGATTGTGACTTTCCACAGTAGATACAGTGCTTTCCTTTAAAGACTGTTACAAGACCATGTTCTAACAGCATCAGCAAAAAGTGAAGAACCTGCCTGTCCAAGCCACTCTGGTCTCTGTTCACCCCCCTTTTTACATATTTTTCTCTGTCGACGTATAAATCGGATCAGCTGAATTTAAGTAAGCTGCTTAAAACATCGAAAGAATTCACTGGCACCTTGGTTTGATGAACACAACGGGCAGTAGGGTAGCTTAGCCTTTCTGGGGATTATGTGAAGAATTTGAATTTCTCAGCCTTCTTAAACATGCGCCCGACCGCAGCTGGAGTGATGACTTTTCAGGACTTCGAGAAAAAAGGAGAGAGATGTCGCATATTCATTTGCCGCCCAGGGTTTGACTGATTAATCCAGTTTTTAGCAAATCCTTCCAACAGAGAAGCTAAACTTTAACAGACCGAGGAGAAAAAAAAGATAGAAGGATGTGTGCAGTGAGACAGACAGAATAATTTACAGAGAAGGAAATATAAACAGTCCCAGAGAAAGACCTACATGGATGGAAGAAGCCTCGCACATTTTGACAAACCAGATGTCAACATTAGATCCACCTGCTGGCTAGTTATCTAAAAAAACAACAACAGTTTGTTCATGTAAACTAAGCGGACTTTTATTAAGCTACAACTCATACAGAGATACAGAGGAAAGTAAATGCAGCTGAATGAACACATTAAATATCTTACAAAAAGAAGATAACTCCTAGCTTGTAGTGATTTCACAGTTCATTTAATGTGAAGTTCAACTTTAGTGAACATAAAATAACTAATTGATTTTTGTTATTCCCACTCCCTTATCTTTTGAGCAATTGAAATAATTAATGTAAGTCATCTATTATGTATATACTTAAGAAATGTTGTTTTATTAATATGTTCCTTATATTATTTATGTATTTTTAGTTCAATAATTCAGTGTGGCTTGTTAGATATTTTTTCAATGTGGTCACTCTTTGCTGTCATTGAAATTTCTCTTTAACAAAGGTTACTTTATATTACTTTATGCTACCACTGATGCCTCTTGATGTATGTTAATCTGCTCTGTAGCCATCGCAAATTGCACTAACCTTAGTAAATCAGTTATTGTATCTCCTCCTGTTAAACATGCCGAATTCTCCATTAAAATGCACATTCATAGAGGAGATTAAAGGCAAACACAGCTACAAAGTGCATCAGAAATTAGACCGAACTTCACTATGTAAAGTAGAGACAATAGGGCTAAAATCTAGACACTTTATTCACAGAGCCTACATCAGCAAACGGACCTCTATGGTGCAGCCAGATATGACGATTGGGATAGAGAGAAAACACAGTGCCATTAAAAAGGTTCAGAGTAAGAGAAATACAGAGAGATTAACCCATGGCAGTTTAGTGCAGCAAAAAAAAATAATCGCCAATTTTTTCAACCTTAAAGTATTTTTTCATGCAAAAATGGCAGAAAATGTTGTTTTCTTGTATTTTCTCTGTTATATGGTATTACACTGAGTATCTTCAGGTTTTTGGCTGACAAAGAAAAACCTTTAAAGACGGCACTTTTGGCATTGAAAAACTAGTATGGACATTTCTCACTATTTTCTGACATTTTAAAGACCAAACGATCAATCTACAAAATAATCTATCGATTCATTGATAATGAAAAGAGTCATTGGTTGCAGCCCTGCTGTTGATGCATCTCCCCTGACAGGGGAATCTGTTGCCATCACCACAGAGAGTCGGGGAGTTTTTAACCGTGGGGTTCTGTGGGAGGACGCTAGAGTTCTCAGGCATCGTCTCGGACAGCCTTGAAGTCGCTTTCACTTCACTTCCTGGGTTTTACTGTTGGAACGATGTGCAACTATGAACGACAAGTTACTGTGGTTAATCTGACAACTTCCTTCCTATCTCTTGTAACCTCAAACACACACACACACACACACACACACACACACACACACACACACACACACACACACACACACACACAGAGTGTAGATGTGTAAACAAGCCTTTATCTTTATTTTTACCAGCAGCAGGAAACTGAAAAAAACTAAACCTCCTGAGAGCAAACTAAAGAGAGTCTAAGAGAGTGAGGAAGGGAGAGAGGGAGAGGTACTAAGAGAGAGGGGGGGGGGGAGTACTCACTCAGTGGAAAGAAGGAAAAAGCAAACTCATCCTCCTTTGTCGCACACTTCTAGCATTACAGAGAGGGAGAAGGAGAAACAAACAGGTGTGTTGTACTACCCTCTCACTCCCCCTGCCCCTCCTCCTCTCAGTGGGCGGGGCTTCGCTCCTGAGAGATTCTTGAAAGCAGCCAGTCGCCTCCTCCACTCTCAGAGAGAATCTAAACGGCTGCACTCCTCTCCTTCTACTTCGCCTCCACGTTCCTCCAACTCCTTCTTCTTCTTCTTCTTCTTCTTCTTCTTCATCCTCTATCTCCTCCTTGCTGTTGGGAGCAAGAGGAGTCAAGATGATGCAGGAGGTGTCCATCATGGTGGCATACGACGCTCATGTAGTCGACCGGCCGGGTGAGGAGGACACCCTGGCTCGCTTGGTTGCCCACTCCAGACCTCTCAGAGCTCCTAGACCGGTGGTAGGTCTGTTCTCTCCTCACTTTATTTATTTCTTCTTTGTGTCATTCTGTCTTTCTTTCTTGTTTTTCTTCTTCTATATCTATCTGGGTGTTTTGGGTATATTCATATTTAACTCTGATGGGCGACATTCCCAACTATTCCTTCTGACCTTTGTCTCTTGCAGATTTTAGATAAGAGAAATTGACAGTGGAATTCAGCTTCTTCTTTCTTTTCAAATGTTGGTTGTCAGTTGTTTTTGTAATCTTATTTTCTCAATTTATCTTTTGTGTAGTTTTTTATTCTGGCATTCATAAACCAAGGTAACAAAAGATTTCAGAGAAACTACATGTCTCCTTCCATGAGGTGTGTGTGTGTGTGTGTGTGTGTGTGTGTGTGTGTGTGTGTGTGTGTGTGTGTGTGTGTGTGTGTGTGTGTGTGTGTGTGTGTGTGTGTGTGTGTGCGCGTGTGTGTTCCTACTGAGAGTGTGTCTGATGTTTGATGCTTCAGAGCTTTGCCAGTCAGTCGAGACGCAGAGCTTGTTTGTTTCTATTAGTGTGTGTGTGTGTGTGTGTGTGTGTGTGTGTGTGCACAGTAATTTGAATTCCATGGCCTAGTTTTTGCCTGAGATGTCCAGTTGGTTTTTTCCTTATTTCAATATTCAAACTCTTGGACTCCCACTTCACATAAGAGCAGAGCACCCTTCTACACGTATACACACACACACACACACACACACACACACACACACACACACACACACACACACACACACACACACACACACACACACACACACACACACACACTCTTTCTGGTAATACCCATTATAGCACCACAGTGTGATCTCGGTTTGGGACCAATTTCATTTTCTGCTGCAGGGATTCAGGTCAGGAATCTAAAAGTGGGCCTGGTACCATTTCCTGCGGCACCAGGCGTCTTTAATCGCATTACCTGTATCAGAGTGGCCCCTCTGTTCTCAAGCTGGCCTCTAATATTTAAACTGCAAGTTCTGTGAGGCGAGTATAAGGAGGCAACGGCTGGTTTGAGCCCTGAAACTCCAAGCGTGTATTTGTCTATCAGCAACCATGCATGTTGCTATCTGAAGTAGCCTTGAGCATGATGCTCAGCCCTGTACATGCTCAGTCAGCAGAGCAGGCAAATATCACTAAATGAAGTTTGAGATGTTTTCCATACACAGAAAGTCACTGGTAATGTCTGAATGTTGTAGGGAGTTTCCTGTAATACTGCTGATAAGTTGTAATGTTATTATGCAGTTTTGCTGACTGTAAGTCGCTCTGGATAACTATACATGATGAAAACAAAGAATCAATGTAAAGGCAACTGTCTCTCTGATGTTGGGGGAAAGTCAGGGAGTTTTGCAATTGTGTCATTTTGTAGAACATATTTCGCAACACATTTATATATTCATTTCATCAGATAGGGTTAGACTGAAATACATCAACACATTTGGGGTGAAATCGGCAGATTATGAGAAATGGCAGCACTCTGATGCAGTTTATATTTAAAGGTCAAGGAGTTAAGAATCCTGTTTGATTAAAGCTGCAGCGGGTCTGTGTGTTTGAATAAAAGCCTCACCCCTGACAGGTAAGCACAGCCTAGTTTTTCTTCGCATTTCATTACACAGTCATTCGGTAGTGTTTGTGTGTTTTAGGGGTGTTGGAGAGCAATGGATTACATAATCATTAGCTAGACTTCGGCTCGTCTGACGATGATTTCTGTTTTAATGTGTAACTTAAAGAGAACAAGAAGAAAAGCTCCCTGGCTGTACATTTTAAATACAAAGACATTAACTCGTTCCTGTATTGTGCAATACGTACATGTTTTGGAGTGTGTGAGAAAGAGCCACTTCTTTCTTGTTGAACTTCTCTATTTTGTATCAGCAGGGTGGCGTAAACGCAGGAGAACCAGGTTTAACGCCCGACATGCTTAAGTGTCCTTGAGCAAAACACTGAATCTCTACCAGCTGCTGTTCTCCAGACGGCCCTGATCTCTAAAATCTGCTCTTTCAATGTTGTGAGGACTTAATATTCACTTTCATGCACTTGAACTAATTCAGCTAATTCAGCTGGCACAAAAGTGCAATCCTTTTACACTCATAGAATATTATTCTAAATGTGATTGTTCGAGTAAGAAAGAGTCATGGTAGCATGAAAAAACACAAAATACCAAATTGAGACTATGTGAAATGATATCATGCACAGTCATTTTCACCTAATGAAAGCAACCCAGGGGTTTTCTTGAAGCTTAACTTCATGTGTGCAAGTGGAAAATTGAACCTAAGAGTGGAAACACATCATATACAGCAAGCATGGAACATATGACGCAACCAGTGTCTTAAGTTGGTCGGGTAGATTCTTTAGGAGGCCATACATGAGTGTGTGAGGATGTAAAAGCACAAGTGAGAGGTGGGTTTTAGGAACATGTGGGTGTGTTCGAGTCTCAAAATCAAAACTGGAGGTGTTTATAATCTCAGGAAACACGCGCGTCACACGTATCTCCCTCTCTTTCTTGGTCTCTTGTGCTTTCATTAAGTTTGTGGGCATCTGTTTCAGGCACACAGGTTTCAATGCACACAAGTGGGCTGAGAGGGAAGCTGGGGCTTTTGAATATTGTTTTGTCGTGTTGTGTATCACAAAGAAAATGTGTCAGAGAAGCTAACAAAAGAAACAACATCTCCTTAAAGGCCTGCTAAGGTCGTAGTTCACGGTGTGAAACGTCAGCTGTGTAAATTAAAGGTTGGACTGATGTGTTGGGCCACAGAAGAAGTCCATCACACTCGTTCCAGAATAGAGAACAAGTGTACCATGATGGGGCGAATTGTTTTTCATTATTGTTTTACACCCAGGCAAGAACATAACCGTTTTTTACATTGCAATTATCAGATTAAAAAAACATGGTTATAACATACATACTGACATATTGTTGTCTTCTTATCTCCTAAATATCAACTTTCAGGAATTAAAAAGGTCCACTCTTATCACTCTGACCACCAAGAAGTATTTCCAGCTGTCCATTGGGTCACTTCTTAATCTATATCTATCTATATATATCTATAGAATATGAAACATGATAATCAGTTAAATTGTATTCAATAATAGATGTGTGGCATGCAACACACCTCCCAGCACCGTGTGTGTGTAAGTGGATGAGTTGGTGCCTGCAGGGGAACACCAATTGTTTTGTTACAATAAATCGATTATGAACCAGCCTGCCGAGACAAAGCTGCTCTTTCTTCCCACACAGATAACAACAGAATGTGTGTGAGATGTGTGAGATGTGTTATCCGCTGGGGAATTGTGTGTCAGATAGATTACAGTGTCACATTCATTCACCTCAGTGGTTCCTGCGCCGTAGAGGTCAATGGTTAACCCGCCGGTCAGTGAGGAGGACAGGTAATGAGTATTCTAAATAGGCAGATTGTTCAGTTTACCCTCATCAGGTTTTTATTCATGAAGGAAATCTGTAATACAATGCTCTGCTTATTAATGCGTCTATTGGGGCATTGTATTTACTCATTCTCCAGGGTGTGTGTGTGTGTGTGTGTGTGTGTGTGTGTGTGTGTGTGTGTGTGTGTGTGTGTGTGTGTGTGTGTGTGTGTGTGTGTGTGTGTGTGTGTGTGTGTGTGTGTGTGTGTGACACTGACGTGTCATTGTTTTGTTGTTAATTTTACAAGAACAGTAAATTATGAACATGTCCCTGTGATGGACTAGAAACAGTTGTGGCTGTTTGTATAGAACTGTGACAATATAAAAATATGAACTACAGAAAAAGAAAAATGTACATAAACAGAAGACACATAATAATTGTGTTAGTTCTGTAGTGAAAGTGTCATTTATTGTTATTGTGTCAGATCTGTGAACATCAGTCTGCAGCTGACGGCGACTCAGTATACGAGTTTAACAGGCGACATGGAGGCCAGTGAGCTGCGGTACGTTTGTGTTGGTGCGATCGGGATGTATGATGTGCATTAATACGTGCATGAATGTCAAAAAGACGGAGATAGATTACGCCATGCTTTTTGCTATGATATCATACTGCAGACATTGTTATGTCCATGGCTAATTTCCATCTGGGAAAGCTCTTGTATTCGTCTTGTAAAACAAGAGGTGATTCATTATATGTTTCTGGTTTGTGAGGAATTAATTGAAGAAGTAAGTTTGCACCAAGTAACAAAAGAATATTTTAAATATTTTGTATTCTTCTGGGTCAGTGCTCTGAACACAGCTATGAGTTTTCATTCAGTTTTCTTTCCATAACTTCATACACAATGTAACGCATGCAAGACACAATAAATGAACAGCATACAACTGCACCCATGTAATGGGGAATCCGGTACTTGACTCGACACCGACACACACTCGCCAGTCTCAGAGGAGGGGGTCATGTGACGGAGACTGACCTGGAATCCCCAGCCCTAACACTGGGCGCTATGGCAACGCTGTTTCCACACAGGGGAGATAACATTACCACCCACCTGAAACACACACACACACACACACACACACACACACACACACACACACACACACACACACACACACACACACACAGATACAGTTAAATATCAGTCAGTCAGCAGTGGTGTCTCATATTTCACTGCTGCTGATATTTTGGGGGTTTTCACTCCATAACTTAGATTGAAAGTCTTGTTTTAGTCTTCTATATGTTCAGGTAGTTACATAACCCTTAAGCTCTCAACGTCTCTTTGAAAGTGAATTTCAGAGACGTTTTGTTTTGACAGATATTTTACGTGGTTACTGTACTTCCAACCTGCTGTATCTGAATGTCGCAGTTTCAAAACCTATTCTGATTGATTTCAGAAAGGAAACTAGTTATCATGACAGTGGACTACTTAATTAGACAGCATTCAATGAAAATAAACAGACACGTTTACTTTTAGGCTTACCGTTAACCCCAACAACCGATGCAGCTGTTCTCAGTGTTGTTGACCTCATACATTACAGAAATATTCACAGTTAATTGAAGACATGTAGAAGAATGAAATATTACATATTAGTTTTTCTGAACCGGACATAATTGAAAATATATTAGGCTTGTTTTGTACTTATTAACTTTGGTTGTATATTAAAAGAAGCGTCAATCAGTGCGGGCATAATGGCAGCCTCCAGTCCTTTGTGTTTACATTTAGATTGCCGATTGTGCCCTAAAACATTTTAAAGCATAGACATTTGAAGTTGCACAGAATGAATCACTCCCAATTTGCACTTTACAGGCAGTGCTACATATTATTCACCGATTGATACTGCATTGGTAGCAGCACACCAAAGTGCTCAGCTCGATGGCTTTCATTAGCAAATGGCTGCATCAGAGTTCAGCCAACTTTGTCTACGCATCATCCCAGCTTCCGTTGTAGGAACGACTATTGATCGTGTAGCTCGCCGTGTGAACTGAAAGTTTTATGTTGTCTCTGAGAAGAAGTCCTTGAATAAAGGCTGATTTACAGTCAAATGTTATGTAAATGTACGATGTGGGTCTCTTCATTTTTTCACATCATATTTAGTGTGAAGAAATAGCACATGTACTGTAGAGAACAGCACACAGGAACATGTACTGTAGAGAACAGCACACAGGAACATGTACTGTAGAACATGCACTGTAGAGAACAGCACACAGGAACATGTACTGTAGAACATGCACTGTAGAGAACAGCACACAGGAACATGCGCTGTAGAGAACAGCACACAGGAACATGCGCTGTAGAGAACAGCACACAGGAACATGCGCTGTAGAGAACAGCACACAGGAAACAGCACACAGGAACATGTACTGTAGAGAACAGCACACAGGAACATGCGCTGTAGAGAACAGCACACAGGAACATGCGCTGTAGAGAACAGGAACATGTACTGTAGAGAACAGGAACATGTACTGTAGAGAACAGCACACAGGAACATGTACTGTAGAGAACAGCACACAGGAACATGCACTGTAGAGAACAGCACACAGGAACATGTACTGTAGAGAACAGCACACAGGAACATGCACTGTAGAGAACAGCACACAGGAACATGCGCTGTAGAGAACAGCACACAGGAACATGCACTGTAGAGAACAGGAACATGTACTGTAGAGAACAGCACACAGGAACATGTACTGTAGAGAACAGCACACAGGAACATGTACTGTAGAGAACAGCACACAGGAACATGCACTGTAGAGAACAGCACACAGGAACATGTACTGTAGAGAACAGCACACAGGAACATGCGCTGTAGAGAACAGGAACATGTACTGTAGAGAACAGCACACAGGAACATGCACTGTAGAGAACAGCACACAGGAACATGTACTGTAGAGAACAGCACACAGGAACATGTACTGTAGAGAACAGCACACAGGAACATGCACTGTAGAGAACAGCACACAGGAACATGTACTGTAGAGAACAGCACACAGGAACATGCGCTGTAGAGAACAGGAACATGTACTGTAGAGAACAGCACACAGGAACATGTACTGTAGAGAACAGCACACAGGAACATGCGCTGCGCTGTAGAGAACAGCACACAGGAACATGCGCTGTAGAGAACAGCACACAGGAACATACACAGGAACATGCGCTGTAGAGAACAGCACACAGGAACATGCACTGTAGAGAACAGCACACAGGAACATGCGCTGTAGAGAACAGGAACATGTACTGTAGAGAACAGCACACAGGAACATGCACTGTAGAGAACAGCACACAGGAACATGCACTGTAGAGAACAGGAACATGTACTGTAGAGAACAGCACACAGGAACATGCACTGTAGAGAACAGCACACAGGAACATGCACTGTAGAGAACAGCACACAGGAACATGCACTGTAGAGAACAGCACACAGGAACATGTACTGTAGAGAACAGCACACAGGAACATGCACTGTAGAGAACAGCACACAGGAACATGCACTGTAGAGAACAGGAACATGCACTGTAGAGAACAGCACACAGGAACATGTACTGTAGAGAACAGCACACAGGAACATGCACTGTAGAGAACAGCACACAGGAACATGCACTGTAGAGAACAGGAACATGTACTGTAGATAACAGCACACAGGAACATGCACTGTAGAGAACAGCACACAGGAACATGTACTGTAGAGAACAGCACACAGGAACATGCACTGTAGAGAACAGGAACATGTACTGTAGATAACAGCACACAGGAACATGCACTGTAGAGAACAGCACACAGGAACATGTACTGTAGAGAACAGCACACAGGAACATGTACTGTAGAGAACAGGAACATGTACTGTAGATAACAGCACACAGGAACATGCACTGTAGAGAACAGCACACAGGAACATGTACTGTAGAGAACAGCACACAGGAACATGTACTGTAGAGAACAGCACACAGGAACATGCACTGTAGAGAACAGGAACATGTACTGTAGATAACAGCACACAGGAACATGCACTGTAGAGAACAGCACACAGGAACATGTACTGTAGAGAACAGCACACAGGAACATGCACTGTAGAGAACAGCACACAGGAACATGCACTGTAGAGAACAGGAACATGTACTGTAGATAACAGCACACAGGAACATGCACTGTAGAGAACAGCACACAGGAACATGTACTGTAGAGAACAGCACACAGGAACATGCACTGTAGAGAACAGGAACATGTACTGTAGATAACAGCACACAGGAACATGCACTGTAGAGAACAGCACACAGGAACATGTACTGTAGAGAACAGCACACAGGAACATGCACTGTAGAGAACAGGAACATGTACTGTAGATAACAGCACACAGGAACATGCACTGTAGAGAACAGCACACAGGAACATGTACTGTAGAGAACAGCACACAGGAACATGTACTGTAGAGAACAGCACACAGGAACATGCACTGTAGAGAACAGGAACATGTACTGTAGATAACAGCACACAGGAACATGCACTGTAGAGAACAGCACACAGGAACATGTACTGTAGAGAACAGCACACAGGAACATGCACTGTAGAGAACAGGAACATGTACTGTAGATAACAGCACACAGGAACATGCACTGTAGAGAACAGCACACAGGAACATGTACTGTAGAGAACAGCACACAGGAACATGTACTGTAGAGAACAGCACACAGGAACATGCACTGTAGAGAACAGGAACATGTACTGTAGATAACAGCACACAGGAACATGCACTGTAGAGAACAGCACACAGGAACATGTACTGTAGAGAACAGCACACAGGAACATGCGCTGTAGAGAACAGCACACAGGAAACAGCACACAGGAACATGTACTGTAGAGAACAGCACACAGGAACATGCGCTGTAGAGAACAGCACACAGGAAACAGCACACAGGAACATGTACTGTAGAGAACAGCACACAGGAACATGCGCTGTAGAGAACAGCACACAGGAAACAGCACACAGGAACATGTACTGTAGAGAACAGCACACAGGAACATGCACTGTAGAGAACAGCACACAGGAACATGTACTGGTCATAAACATATGTTGAGCACATTGTGCAATACAAAACAGAAACTGCAGCACAAACCACAAGACCACAATGTTTCAGCAGCGATATTCAGAACTAGTTCAGTTAGTTTTGAGTTTGTGTTACAAGGATTTCTGTCGTGTATGAGTTGTTACCTCTGACCCTTTCAGTTTCTTTTAATGTTGTTGA
Source organism: Cottoperca gobio (assembly GCF_900634415.1). Taxonomy (NCBI): domain Eukaryota; kingdom Metazoa; phylum Chordata; class Actinopteri; order Perciformes; family Bovichtidae; genus Cottoperca; species Cottoperca gobio. The sequence continues at coordinate 15,303,296 of NC_041358.1, forward strand.
TCTGTTTTTAACATATTGAGTAAAATCGCCCGGCATTGTGACGTTTGACGTACCCTATTGAATATGTTCTGTAGTATAAATATATTTTGTTTTAGTGCATTTGTCTCAAGGAGACGGCCGGAGAGTCACATTATTGCTGGAGAAAAATGCTGTCAGACGGTTGCTAGTTTGAATCTCATCGAGAAAACTAGAGATAGAGAGGAGGCACCTCTGTGGCAACGACTGAGCATGATAACTTTGTTTGGGAACAAGTTAAAAGCCAAAAATGTCGGAGGGGGGTGTTTGTACAAATTCCTAATTTTGTCCCTTTGAAGTAATGAGCTGTGCCGTGATTCTACAAGGAAGCGTTTGGTCCTTTGGTGCATGAGAGTTGAAACAACAACATTTCTGGTGTTTTTAGGTTCCAACCAAAAAGCTGAAGAAGTTTGAGAAGGAATATCTGACACTGAGAGAGAGCCAGCTGCAACAAGAAGACCCCATCGACCGATTCCAGGTAGGACACACACACACACACACACACACACACACACACACACACGTTAAGATATAAGATATCTTACTTGTCTTACGTACCCAACACCTTTCTGTTACACATGGTGTGTTCATGTGAGAGCAACCTTGTTTCCTTTTAGATTTTAATTGATTAACTTCTCGGGCGGTGTTCAGTCTTAGAGACGGTAAGATAACTTGGCTCTTTGATATATTTAAAAGTGTTTGGTGTAGTAAGGATTTGCTAAAATTAGCCATGTTTCTCTAAGATTAGACATCTCCTGTGAAAACTTTACCTTTGTTAATATTTGTGACTCTGTTCTGGCTGGAAAAGAGACTTTTCAAACATCACAGACTTTAATCATTATCAAACATCTACAACATCTATTTTTGGGTGTTGTCGGAGGTTATCGGCTGCTGAATGTGACGTCATCTTCAGAGGGTAAAAGCAGGCGAGGTGAGGCAGAGATTCAGACAAACTCAAACTGTCAGCAGACAGCATCTCTTCCTTTCATTCGCTCTATTCCATCAGGATGTACTTCTTTTCCTCTCGTCCACTTTCATTTGAGTTTTTTCCAAAAATCAGCGAAGGGAACAGTTGAATCAGTTTTTTCCCAAATTGGGCCTTGCATTAATGTTGATAATTAGAGATTTCTTATTACATTTTTATTGTTTGCAGATTTTACATAAGAAATACAGAATAGTTATGATTTTTTAAAGTTCATATGTCAAAGAAAAGCAACAACATATTCAGCTGCTTTAGTGAAGAAGAACAATATTACTGTATGATTCTCAGCACATCAAACTGCTGATAGATGAAATTGCTTTTTTTAGACCATGGCTGAAGACCACGGTATTTTTGACTTAAAATAAAGTTTTTATCCGTATATGCAGATTACAATGATTGTTCTGTATGATAACTGCATCACCTCGAGATACCAAGTTGCAGTAGTTCGTTCCAGTTTTCTTTTGCAATTACTTTTAGTAAACACCTTCCCTCTTTGACCCTCACCTTCATAATGAACTGGATTAGTGTAAACATGTCAAACCTGGTTTGTTGTTTCATTGTTTCCACCCACGTTTAAGACTCGTTCAAGATGTATACAGCGCCTTGCACAGCTTGCATTCCTTTGGCCTTAATTAAATTGACTCAAAAATGCTTGGAACACAGACCGAGTTTCTTCATGTGTTACTTCTCAAAACATTTTGCAGCCGTCGGCTTGTTTCCTTGGATGAGTTCAAACATAAACAAGAAACCTGCCTGTCGATAAAACTCTGAATCACTTGATGAAATATTCCAAAAGTAGTAATTGTAAGGAAATACAATAAAATAATATATGAATCGAGACAAGAATAAAAGAAGAAGTTGACCCGTGCGATATGTTAGCGTAAACAGCAGCGCTGTGAAAGCTGCTGATTCTGGAGGAAAGGAAGGAAGCTCTTGTATTGTTGATAAGATGTTGGACCAGAGCCATCTGCTCTGCAGCCAGTGGAACTACTTTCTTACAGAGCAAGAAGACAAAGCAGGAACGTTGCTGCTTAAGAATCAGCACAGGTTTAAATCATACACTTTTCTTTCAGTGAAGAAATGACTTCTTGGATGTTAGTTGCTTTATGCTTATTGTAATTCAACATTTGTATACGGTTTATACTCCAGGTTCAGGTATGTACTCATTGTGCTCTATTGTTTTGGGTGCGTATTTGTATTTGTGCATGTCCTGTTTGCTTTTTATGTGTAAAATCTATGTGTGTTTTCGTCCAGTTGTACCTTTTCTCGGTTGGTTTCAATGTTTATCTTAATAAAAAAGAAAAACATTGATAGAAAGAACTAAGGAGAGCGAGAGAGAGTGAAGCTGGGAAGAGAAACTCCAGTCAGGATCATGTGTTAAAGTTTAGTGCTGCTGGAGGCCGGATGGGAAGACGTTGTTGTGACTGTGGACAGCAGCACGGTGAGCTGCCTCTGCTCCAACAAAGATTACATTTTGCACACGTTCTTATGGCTTTTACTACTCTTTAATTATCAATAAACAACTAACTTTGAGATGTGTAAGATTTCATATTTCCTTGTGATTGATATGAGTTGGCCATATTTACTGATGTAGACCTAAAGTAGAAGTAGTATTAAAGGGTAGACGATGCAAGATTTCAGTGTAAAGACTCGGATGTGTTATCAGTCTAAAGCCCGGCAGCAGAGAAGAACCTCCCTCTCTAACTAGGACCATGTAGGTCTCGTTTGGCCCAAATTAAACCCATCACTTTTCTGCTCACAGGAAGTGAATGATTTAATCTCCAAAGCATGTGACTGAGTGTCTGATGTGTATAGATGTCCAGGTGTATGTGTATTTGTCCTTTGCAATCTGCATCTATATACTTGCATCATTACATTTAAAAGGTGCTCCAGCAAATCAGCTCAATTATACAGTTTATTTATTTAACGTGTGCATACATATGTCTATGTGTGTGTGTGTGTGTGTGTGTGTGTGTGTGCTCATCGCTAGGGGGGGCAGGGTAACCTTGTCAACTGATTTGTCCCATTGAGGCATGGCCTTCATGTGAGACTGTTTATAGGCAGACCAGAAGTCATGAGACTCCACTCATGGTCTACAATGGGGACTTTAAGATGGTGTGTGTGTGTGTGTGTGTGTGTGTGTGTGTGTGTGTGTGCGTGCGTGTGTGTGTGTGTGCGTGTTCTCTTCTTTTTTTTTCAGACGTTAAGCTGTTCATTTAATTTCAGACCTATAACATTCCGACTTTTTGACATATGACATAGTTCTTATAAACTTCATTACAATTATGTAAATGTCCCCGTCGTGGGACAAATAAAGGATTTCTGATTAAATGACACGATATTAAATATATTGTCAAGTGAATAATGAGGTTGTTTGTCTTCTGTTATCAGAGTTCTTACTTTGCAGATGCTCAATATTTTGTTTACATTCATATAAACACATCATATTCAGATCTAACATGTGATCCTTTCACAAGTTTGCCACTGACACATTGTCCAACTCTGTGTGTGTGTTTGTCCAGAGGGAGAATCGTCGTCTTCAGGAGGCCAGTATGCGACTGGAACAGGAGAATGACGACTTGGCCCATGAACTGGTCACCAGCAAGATTGCTCTTCGGAACGACCTTGACCAGGTAACACAGCATCTCTATAGGATGGTTTTAAAGCCACAATGCAGTCTGATTACTTTGTGTCAAGGTAAAGCTGAATTTGTTTATTTGTTTAGTCAAGTTGTGATTACATGTAGTGTTTGTTCCCATCTGGGAAATGTTCAGACGTTGAGCTGATTTAAAAGCCTTCATCTGACAGCAACATGAACAGACAGATGTAGCTGTAAGCAGAAAAACATTTCCTCGCTCTTCCTGATTTTAAAGCTGGCGTGCGGATCTTTTGTCTCCCCCCTCTGGAAGTGAGAGTAGTTACCATATGGGAGAGACCCATGTGGCTGTACTGGACAGCTCTGTGTGAATCTATATTAATGAACTGTATTAATGAGTAAAATAGTGCAGATTATCAAAGTGCAAATGTTTCAGTGCGTCAGGTTTTGAACGTGTTTGTGTCTCTGGTGGTTGTATAAAAATAGCACTGTGCTGCAGTTACAGATTTAGTATTAAATGAAGGTTCTTGTGTGTGTGTGTGTGTGTGTGTGTGTGTGTGTGTGTGTGTGTGTGTGTGTGCGTGCACTCAGGCAGAAGACAAGGCCGATGTTTTGAACAAAGAGCTGCTGAGCACCAAGCAACGCCTGGTGGAGACGGAGGAGGAGAAAAGACGACAGGAGGAGGAGACGGCTCAGGTAACATCTGCTCTCTGTTTACTGTCGCTGCGTTAAGCTCAGCCTTAACAAACTACAGGCCTCATTGGTCAATAAGCTCAATGATCATTGGAGTCAAAGCTTTGTTTATGGTACTGTAGTTTAGTTTGGTAATAAAACACAGACATTTGACCAATTGTTTAGGAGGCTAAACCGTATGTGTCTCCTGAATGTACGAGTGTGTCTGCTATTAAAACTTAAAACTCCACATTTTCAGTAAGTGAGCAGAGGAGATCTATCAGCAGGTGGATTATACTGACTATAAGTCACCTTGTCACAACAGAATATGAATGCCGGGTAATTAGAGCAGAAATCCAATAGAGTTGAGTTGGAAAAAGATAATATAATAACTATATTAAATGGTACTCAGTAGTAAGTAATTAGCGTTAATTAAGAGCTCATTTTAACACCCAACGAAATTAATGGCCTGTTTTTCTTTTGAACCTTTAGAGCATCTTTAAAACTCAGCACAACACAATCTTTCCTGTGAACAACATTGCTAAAGTTATTGTTTATAATATTATAATATACTATTTAACCGCAGTTGCATAATAACTTAAGTTGTCTGTGTGAATGTTAATCATTTGAATCAAATCAAATCAAATGTATTTATATAGCCCAATATCACAAATTATACATTTGTCTCAGTGTGCTTTACAGACTGTACAGGTTACGACACCCTCTGTCCTTAGACCCTCGCATCGTACAAAGAAAAAAACATACATTTACATAAATGCATACAGATAGAGAGGGAGAAGAAGAGAGGGAGGGGAGGAGAGAGGAAGAGAAGGAGAGAGGAAGAGAAGGAGGGAGGTGTCCCCTGGCAGTCTAAACCTATAGCAGCATAACTAGGGGCTGATCCAGGGCAAACCTGAGCCAGCCCTAACTATAAGCTTTGAATCATCTTCCAATTCTTTTTTCACCCTGACATTTCCATATGTATAAACGTTATGAGATGTCAACTCACCCTCATTAATGTACGACGTAATGTTTTTGTCTTGTTGTTTTGTTTCTCCCAGCTGAAGGAAGTGTTCAGGAGGGAGCTAGAAAAAGCAGAGCTGGAGATCAAGAAAACCACAGCGATCATAGCTGAATACAAACAGGTTCGACAGTTTTTATTACTTAAATGTATCCGCTGTATTTAAAATGGAAAAAGTAAATATCTCACTCATTTGCTATTAGACTTTAGATTTCACACAAATAGTTAAGTGCAAAGAGCTATACATTTGTTTTGTATTATTATACATAATATTTATATGTAAATAAAGGTCATATTTTTGGTAGCAACATTAGTAACTTCTTACATATCAGTGTCACCGACTGCTCTTACCCAACTAGTAACTAAGTAACTGTTTACACCGAGTAATAAATGTTGAACCAGGGGAAACCAAAATAATTGATTATTGATGATTTGTTAGTGTGAAAAGAATTTTGATGGAGAAGATTGTACTGCTCAGTTGTCCTGTAGTTAAGTGTATCTCTTATCTTGCATCATGCTTTTCTTTCTCCTCTAAACTTGTTATCCTGTTCTGCTGTACTGCTTTGCTTTCTGTTTTATTAGTTGTTTTAATGGCCCATTTTAAAATCTGTCCGAGAGACAACAGTTGAAAATGAGCCTTTTGGTGATGTTGATCAATGTTCATTGTCCCTGAGAATGAAATACAATTAAAAACTAATTAAAATAATGTTGTACTTCAAATGTGTTGTTTCTTATATAACCCGACTTCCTCTCCGTGTTTCAGATCTGCTCCCAGTTAAGCACCAGGCTGGAAAAACAGCAGGCGGCAACAAAAGAAGAGCTGGACGTCGTCAGGGTGAGAACACACGGTTAATGCACAGCTACTGTAGAAGTTAGAAGATGCAAGTTAGTGAGACTTTCAAACTCTTAAGTAAAATCACAATCTGTTGCATCACAGAACAAGTTAATTTGCAGGACTGTGTTTCAGTTAAGAGAAGCTCAGGTTGGTACATTATCACACCAATAAAGAACCCGATTGCACAAATGATCCCACACCGCTCTTTTAGCCTTTGTCAGACATGTGATGTTGTTCTTCGTGGGTGAATCACCTCAGGCCTGGAGAAAGACCTTTAGGAAAGAAATACTAAATATGTCAGTGTTTATGTAAAACTTCCTCTTATGTCACAGTGATGGTTGGTTTCCCTGTCAATGGTAACATGACACTGCATGTTCACATTGCTATAATAAACTAATTACTTGCAAAAGATGGAAGCTGAGAGGACAAGAAGAGAAACCTGATTCAGTGATAAACATGATTGTACATTTATAAATGTGCTATGATTTACTGCTGTAGCACTTTTTTTTGTACTCAACAAAGATTTGTGGGTTGTAGATGGCAGGGTGGAGCTGTGTAGTGTGATGAAATGGATCAACTGTGGATTAAACTTGAGCAATGAGTACATGGCAGGAGTGATGTGTAAAGGAGTCCTGTGTCAGCCTGTTTTCAGTCCTGGGCACCAGGAAAAAGTCAAAATCAAAGGAAACATCCACTGTTTTGATAACACAGTCTTCATCAGGGCATAATGCTCTCACAAAGATGAAGCACTGAATAAATAAAGAAGGGTTTATCAGGACAAAGAGAGATACCGTATAAACAAACAAAATATTACTTTCACCTAATAAATACAAGCAAGTGTTCTGCCACACTGGATGTATTCTCTTGCTTTAGCACAGTAGTTGTTTGTAGGATATATATATATATTTAGCTGTTCTCACATATCTATACAGTGTGTTCACCCACTAACCTCTGCTAATGTGCCCGTGCAGAGTAAGGTGATGGGCTGTGACCGCTGCAGGGATCTGTTCACAACTCTGGGGTCCCACCAAGCTTCGTCGCCCGGCAGGGACAAGACATCCACAGAGCCGATGGACGAGGAGAAGGACGGACTGAAGGAGCAGCTGAGGCATCTGGAGCTGGAGCTGGCACAGACCAAACTGCAACTGGTGGAGGCCAAGTGTCGCATGCAGGTCAGCAGCACCAGGGAGGGACAGTGATGTCAATAAAAAATAACAACTTCTGCAGAACTGCAAGACAATATACCAAGACTGTAGGAGTACTCCTTTAGGAAATATATATAATAATAAGCACAACTGTCATAAAGATCTAGGTCGGTATCAAACTGAAAAGACTGTAGTGTGCTCATAACAGAACACATGTAGAAACAAGGAAACCAAACACGAACGAGTCTAAAGCCATGCTAGCTGCTCGGTGAGCCTTTATTTAGGTAAAGCAGCTTTGAGCTAAATGCTAACATCAACATGCTAACATTAGGAATGTTAACATGCTGATGTTTAGCAGGTACATTAAACATAAGCATCTCAACTAATCTTAAGTGTAGCGTGTTAGCTACACGTGTTATGTTAACATTCACTAATTAGCACAAAACACAAAGTACAGCAGACGTTGATGAGACACTTAGAAGGATACGGCAAGAAGACAGTCCATCAAGTGTATTAGAAGACAGCGGTGCATTGAACAGACTGTTGCTGATTTGCCTGCTAATTTGAATTGTGAGTGCTCATGTGTGATTGCAAATATGTTTAATAGCTGGACAGTCCAGATTACATCTTCTAAAACACAGAGCCACGTGACAAAGGGCAGTGTTTAAGATAAACGTGTGTCTCTTTGCAGGAGCTCGAGCACCAGCGGGGAGTCCTGATGAACGAGATCCAGGCAGCCAAGAACTCGTGGTTCAGCAAGACTCTTGGCTCCCTGAAGAGCTCTGCCTCCTCTTCCTCCAGCTCCACGACCCAGACCCCATCCTCTCCAAAGGACGGCCCTGCCTAAACGACCCTCCCTCCATCTCTCCTTCCCCTGCAGGATGCACATTAGAGCTGAGGAACACAAGTTGAAGAAACAAGCAGCGGAGAAATGCAGTATTCCTTTTCCAGCCGCTTGCAACGCAAAGCTCGCCGGCTTCTTGGACTGCAAATAGCTGAAAAGATGAGGGAGGAAACAGGAGGACTGGATCAGCCACCTGTTTCGCTTAATGTTTACGTTTGAGTGAACTACAAAATGTCTGTTGACCTTCTCTGCTTCACAGGTGATGTGCTGACACGTTTTGTGTCGAGTTCTCCTTATAAGAAAGCTGCATTAACATACACAAGGCTCACGTAGGTGTATAATTTAGCTCCACCTTGTGGTCAGACATTGCTACTGCAGAGTTCTTTTATCTGTGTGAGATTATGTTTTTAGGTAGCTGAGAGTTAAAGCTACATTCAGTCTCACAATGTGAACAATATTTACAATGATACAGCTACAGGTGCAGATATATTATAAGTTTACTGCATAGAAATGTTGTGATCTACATTAACCATCTTCAGCGCAGCAAAGCTGCAGCACTCTGAAAAAGGAATACTGCATTCAGTCTTAAACAAGAACAACACAAAAGGTTGTATTTCTTTATAGTAATATAACGTAAACGATGTTGTCATATAAATATGTATAACTAATTATTGATTTTTGTAATAATCTTGTACAGTTCTTAAAGAGAAGAAAAAAAGGAAAAGTTCTTTGTTCATTTTTTTTTTTTTACCGTTTGGAATTTGAATGTCATCTCTAGATGTTGACGTAAGCACAGTGTGTGTGATCGAGCTGGTCGAGTCCAAACGCTGGAGAACCAAAGTGACAGCCTGCAGAGATCTTAATGTGCGTAATGTCCCAAATGTTTCTTCAGTCATGGGTTGAACAGACTCATGGTGTGTATTATCATGCAGCATCATTTTGTGGACAGTTAGCTGTGGTCACAACAGAAATGGGCTCTTTTCCTGTCTGCTCGGTCCTTTTTATACTTTTAATGATTCAGTTGGAGTTGCTATAATACAATGCCACACATCTTCAGTTACGTTGTGAATTCTCCAAAATGTTTTGTTAAAAATATCCATGCTACAAATTGATATTTTCAGTTTGAAAATGTTTTTAAATGTATCCCTGTTAATCTTGTTATTTTAAGGTGCACCAATTGTCTGTGTGTGTAATTGTTCTTTTACACACTGAAAAAATGGCCAGATAATCACAGGATCATGGAGAAACTGAGTGTGTCTGTCTGTGTTATGTAACGCCATGTAGACAACACCCACTGGAAGTCTTCACCCCTTCATACCTGTTACTGTCATCCAAATTCGCTGTAGATACTAGTCAACACATTTAATTAGGAAACTTTATAGTCCAGTGTTTGCTCTGAAGTATCTGTTACATAGCACAGTTCAAAATATACTACAAACTCTTCGTACTTATTAAATTGCTGGTTGCTAATATCTACAGTGACGGTGAGGACCACAGCCAGAGATATGAAGACACAAGGATGATTTTGGTGTCTTTTATTATTCGCCAAAAAGTCTGTTTAGCTTTAGTGCTGTGTCAGCAGGCGGAAAGCTGCATCGAAGGTGCCAAATGTCTCGCTTTATTCTCGACTTGTTGTCACTGAAATCAGCCTTTGGACTCTGACCAAGCCCATGTGTACTTGTTTGTGAGTGAGTGTGTTCTGCACTATAACTCAAGTGGTTGAAGTTGAAATGGTTTCTTCTTCACGTGGCTGCCTTTTCTGATGATGACCGAAGCCGTTGGCTGATGAGAGGAAAGCCATCTGACAGTTTGAAATGTCGGAGAGCGTCAGCTGTGCCATAAGAGCTTCCCCTCTGCTCCGTCCCCAGCGGTCTTCCTCCGTGATCCCAACCATCTGAACCAACATCACCAAAAACCATGTCATCTGATCCTATTGACAGATCTGCCGAATATCATTTTCAGCAGCATGTTTGACACATTTTGAACAAGAGCCTCCCAGTACGACCATTGTCCTCTGCATCAATATCATGGCAAGGGAGAAAAGGGAATCATTGAATCCCAGGTGTGTTTTGCATTTCCAGGACATTCCTTCTTCACTAGCATACGTCGTTCTTGTTCTCACAAAGTCGTACAACCGGTTTAATGTAATCTGTGGCCAAGTTTCAGAGAGCTCCTCGTCTTTTATGTGCACTAACACAACATCAATATTTGAAACACTATTTCAAGATGTGCGTTTGTTTAAAAGTTATCCTGAGCACAGAGCATAATTATTTTTTAACTGATTATTGTCGCAGTGAGGACAGCTGCCAATTTATAATGCCCTCTAATCAGTTCATTTCAATGATGGTGATGATGAGTGGTGGAGAGTCGGATTACAGTTGTGATGTGTGTCGTACCAGTCATGTTACACGGAGACGGACCGCTCCTCAGCTGGTCCGACTCCAACACTGTTTGCTGTATAGTAACTGTCTGACCCGCATTAATAAATTTCAGTTTTTCTGTTCATGCACTTTGAGCTTTTATTGAGCAACAAAATACTGACTGGAATTATACATTTTACGAATGATAAAGGATCTACATGGGATGTATAGTCAAGCTACAGCACAAGCTTACATGCAACTTAACAAAAGTGCTTTTGGCTGACAATGCAAACATCTGAGAAACATCAAAGAAATGTTAAGAAAAGTAATTCTTAGTACAAAGCTTGATGGGAAAGAAAACAGGCGCTGGAAGGACTTGAGGGAAAACGTCGATGGCAGTTTGGTGTTGACACTGTTCGTGTCCATGCAGCACACAGAGTATTAACTGCAGTATAATGTTTTGTACCAGGATGCATAATGTTAAGCAGCTACTGATAAGTCTAGGTGACATACAATACTGTTCAAAAGTTTGGAATCACCTGCTATATTTGTTTTTCTTCTTTTCTTCAATTTTAAAATCTAACTGAAATGGAAAGATGTCTTTGTCTTTTGATTTGCTCGACAACTGTTTATGTGATCGACTTCACACGTGGTGGGTGCATTGCTGAGGACCCACAGAAGTTCAGTGTGGAGTTCTTGAGGTCTAACGGACATTTTACAAGATAAAACATATTAGGGCATTATTGTGCTCCTGACACTGAAACAGGAGCCTGTTCCTATGTAAATCTGCCCATTTTGATTCTATGCTTCCAATTTATTTTTAAGTGACTTGGTTTGTTATTCGTATTCAACTGTTGCTCAGAGGTATCTGTGTCTCTGTTTGAACCATTGAACAGCCTTTTGTTGTCCATGTTCAAAACAGGACTTTTTGTTTTGCAAACCCTACAAAATAGCATCTTTTTGTAAAGAGGACTTCTTACAATCTAAAAGCATGAAATACATGCAAAATATAGAGCAGTGCTCTCAGCCATCCGACTACCCAATCAAGCTTTTGTGGCATACAATTCCACATTTTTGGACGGAACTATAGAAAGAAAGTTTCAGTTTAATCAGATTTGGTTTATAGATAATCAACTGCATAAAGTTTCTATAATTATGGATTAATGTTGGAAGGCCCCAAAGACATCTAAATAAAATCCAATAACAACAAAAAGGAGTTTTAAACTGTCTATAAGAAAATATGGAACATGATAACAATAGCTAATTTATCTGGTGAAACTACAAGGGTAGGTTTGTGGGAGCCATCTTGGACCTGACCTGAAGAACATTACAATTTTAGTTTTATTTCTATGTTGTTCAATCGGTCACTGCGCTCATCAAAGTAACTATCAGCAGAGCGAAGCATCTGGATGATGGCGGTGAGTAGTAGGATGTCGCAGTTCGGGTCCAACTCAAACTCCTCGCTGTAGTTCTTCACCGGAACAACACAGGACATTGGCACACCGACCCGAGTGCTGACCTCCTGCATCTGGATCACAAAGGATTGGAGATGAGGGTAGTTTATACTTTGACAAAACGAGACAAAGAAATGCATTAATTTAGGTTAAATCACATGTTTTTTTCCACATTTGGTCTTAACGACAGCGAAAAAGTTGAACGTGTTTTGTATTTGTGTAGGTTATGACTGCCCATTATAATTCAACAAGAACGTTATTAGTGTATACCTGCGACTTTAAGGCCCTGTCACACATATCCGTATGACAGAAACGTATGCCGGTGCATACGAAAATTTGTCAGAGTCCAAATATGTCCAACATTTCATCGGATCTGAAAAGTGAACATATACAGATACGCATGTCTAACCTATTGATAGCGTATCACTTACTTATACAAAATGTATCAGACGAATACCCAACGAATGCATAACGTATACAAAAATATGGCATATACAAAATATCGGCAACACGCTGGTGTACGTAGACATAAGGTAAGGTATAAGTAGTATTCGTTAAGAGCTCACTGTGTTACGCTGGGGTGCGTTGTTGAACGCTGATGTTTTGAGCATGTTCAAAATTACCGGACGTACCCGACGTGTGCTTCATAAGTTATGCAGACGTTATGTTACGTTAGACATATGTGAATACAGAATACGTACGTGAATACCTACGTGACTACGTTAGAGGAACGTTAGATATAGGCTACGTCGGCTGACGGTGAACCCTACAGTCAATTTATTGATAACGAGTGGATACCCTATTCCTACCATATGTTAAGATGATTCCTGAGTAACTTATTAAACATGTTTCTACAGTACAGCTAGCGTTCAGCATGTTACCCGTTCTCCAGCATCAGCATGACGTGAACCAGATGGCACTTTTCCAGCTCCGTTGGCCAGATGCTCTGACACGTTTTAAATAGGTAAGTGATACGCTATCAATGACATACGATAATTAGTTATGTATTCGTTATGTATGCGTCAGCTACAACAACAATGTGGAAAAGTTGGACGTATTTGGACTCTGACACATTTTGAGCTACTTTTCATAAACGGCGGCATGTTTCTGTCATACGGAGCTGTGTGACAGGGCCGTATGTCTGGCGTGTTCGGCGTATCGTCTGCGTCCTTCAAACGATCACAACTTACCCTTAATTTATATCAACCTATTGCGATATTTCGTATGCGCCGGCATACGTTTCTGTCATACGGATATGTGTGACAGGGCCTTTACTGCTTAAGTAGTATTCAATAAAACACCGTTAGGAGAAAGTAAAATATAACAAAATAATGAGACAAAAACACAACTGAAAAAGACAACAAAAGCTAAATGAAATGAAAATGGAATGATTTAAATTGACTGTCTTATATTCTTCCCTCAAGGCCAAAACTAAGTATCCAAAATTCAAACTGAAAATAAGCCCATTTAAATTCTTCATCAGAATAAAATTACAATTTAAAGTTGATCTCACCATTGTCCTGATGTAGCCGCTTCTATAAATGTTCCTAATGTCCTGTGAAACCAAAGGGCACACTTCATCCACTTTAGTCATCAGGACCAGCTGAGGAATCCCTGGAAACAAACAAACAAACCAATTTCTAGAAAATAAAATAAAGTAAACAAGTGTTTCTACAAATTACATTTTGGAGCGGATCACATGCCGTTCGCATAATCTGAAAAATAACATCCACACTGGGAAAATTCATGTGAACGCCCACTGCATTCTAGTTTGTATAGTTACTATGCTACTATTCCATTAAAATGTATATTATTCATTTAATTTAAGCTTTCTATTGTGTGATACGTGTTTGCAGCATCTGTCGTAAGGTATGTTGAGTTAGTAGGAACTGCAGCAGGTTTACTATGTTTTATGGTTTGTGAATATCAAACAACGTAGGTATCAATATGTGTGTCGTACATGTAGCGTATACATCAGGGGTATTCAACTAAAATTCAAAGAGGTCCAGTTAGAGAAAGTTTCCACGAGCAAAGGTCCGGAACATCATAATGTCTAACTTGCGTTATGAATTACTGTAGATATATATTGAAGCAGCCTAGTAGCTGTATCAACGTCTGCACGTCGTCAACTAATAAAGAAAGTACAATTTAAAAACATTTAGACAATATTTTTGGCTATACAGATATATATAATACTGTAGATATGTATAATGTTCTTCTCGGCTGCATTTAAAAATAAAATTGAGAAAATAAATAAAATGGCTTTTGAAAAATTGTGCATCTTAAAATAAAGTTCAGACTTGAGTGGGTACGTGTGGTCAAAAACGTTATGCTTTGCCTCATAGTGGCGTTTCACATCACCACTGTTAATGAGCACCACGGTCTCTGAGCATATGAGACGCTGGTGTTGTGCTCCAGTGGGAAGGATGAACATGAATGAGTCCATTCTGGGTTGAAAGCTCTGTTGACTTCTCTCTTCTTGGAGAGCGCCATGAGTAGTTATTTTTTCTCTCCCTGTCTGCCGCTCACTCGTCTCTTAGTCTGTGTTTCTCTCCCTTTCTCCGTCTTCTCTCCCTGTATCGCTAACTCGTCTTTCCGTCTGTCACTCGCCTCTCGCCTCTCATCTGTCTGTATTCAGAGTCGCAATGTTTGCCGCCTGGAATGCACAGATTTGATTGGCTGCGTAGCATCACGTGGGATGGCTTAACTCGCATGCAATTGGTCTGTGAGTTTCCTGAACCGCTAAACCAGTGAAAAATTGTGCATCTTAAAATAAAGTTCAGACTTGAGTGGGTACGTTTGGTCAAAAACGTTGTGCTTTGCCTCATAGTGGCGTTTCACATCACCACTTGTAATGAGCACCACTACAACCTGAACCGCTAAACCAGTGCCGTAAAAACGAAAAAAGCTGCGCCGGTTAAAATAGAAGCGTCCCGTCAAAATTGAAAATCCCTCAATAATTTATTGATTATAGGTCCGGGTCCGGACAGGTCGGTGTCTGGGTCCGGACTCGGACCGCGGTCCGCCTGTTAGTGACCCCTGGTATACATGAATGTATACTGTTATAGAGAACAAAATTAGTCTTATTATTCATGACTTAAATAGATAATATTTTACTGCGGTATGAGGGATGCAGTTATAACACTAAAATGATGTGGGACTCATATACACTGACCCATTAAGTTGACCTTTCTGCGGATAGCTTTCAGCTTCTGCTCCAGCTTTGTGGTCATGAAGGAGACCTTGCAGGCATCAATGACGTAGACCACGCAGTGGATCTGGTCCTTGAGTTCGGGAGACTTGCGGTAGCCGCTGGCCTCTGAACGCAGAGGAGCCGAGGTCGTGAACTGAGTCATACAGTTGAGGGGAAAGACGGGACAGTTTGAGTCGACTTCAGCCAGATCAATGTTTCATACATTCAATATCCTGCTCAATGTAACAAAAAGCTGTACCTGATAACGATCTGGCAGATGACCTTTGAGGATGCTGCTGATGTCATCCATGTCAAGCCCCGCCTCCATACTTTCCTCCAATCCCATGGTATCACACAAGGTGATTGGCAGAGGTTTTCCTTCTCGTCCAGCTTTCACTGGGTAGGTGCGAAACTGTCGAGAACAAAGAGATGGAGTAACAAATCACAAAATGGGGACGGGGATTTTCATTTTGAAATCAATCACCACAAATGGAATTCCTTAAGAGGCAGGAACTAACCTGTGTGGTGACGCTGGTGGTAGAGCAGCCAGCGATGGCCTGGCCGGTGACGTGGCCTCTGAATACAGAGTTGATAGAATTGAAGAAGCTGGACTTTCCAGCTCCAACTGGTCCAATGAGCAGGACCCGAGCATGGGTCACAGAGCTGACTGTGGGTTTGTAGATCTTAATACTCTCCATTAGCTCATTCTTCTTCCTGTAGAAACAAGAAAAAGGGTTTAGTTGTTTTAGCTGGTTGTTATTGTGTGTACAGCCAGTTGACCTCTGTGATAGTTGCGGGTAAATTTATGAGGATTTGTCAAGAATTGTAAAGTTAAAGACAGTACAGCACAGTAAGCACGGCAAACAATCCCATTGCATAATATTTTGCGTAGCCACTGGGTGTATTATAATTTGAAAAAGCTGGTATATTATGCCCAGTCAAGCATAAGCGGCATTACACGTCATGGTATTTGGAACACATTCATTATTACATCTATATTATTAACACACTGAGCTATTTTTTCTTAATTTATCAGTTTATGTCATACTGTATATAGTATAGCATAGGTCTTCAACAGAGGATCCGCAGAGGTACTGCAGGGGGGGGGGGTCGCAAAATAGTTTGTAGATGAAGCAATTATTTTTGAAAATAATCTATTTTGGTTTTTTTGGGGATAATAATTTTTTTTTTGCTTCGCGCATTCACATGCCCTCCTCCGCTGTGTTTCTCGAAGGGCGGGACTTCGCTCCCGACACACATGTACAGTCAGAGACAGAGCGGAGGAAAGGAGAGCAGTGAACTAAATACGGCGCTGTACAATATATACAGTAGGGGGTCCCTGCCCCACGCTCCACCAGTTTGGGGGTCCTTGGCCTGAAAAACATTGAAGACCCCTGTAGTATAGTATATTGTACAATAATAAAGCATATAATATTATGTGCAGGATGGTAACAATCTTACTCAGATTCCCAGTTTATAGTCCTCCATGGCTTTTCAAGTTCTGTGGTTTCTGAAGAGCAAAAACAATCTCATCAAATTATATAAAAAATGTTACTCAACTATACAAGTTTTGTTCTTTGTGATGGTTTTACTTGACACATTAACAAAACATGTCGTCATTAATATTTCATGCCATATTTAATTATACTTATATATGGTTTTTATTGCCTGTTGTTTGGGTTGACTTATGCAGATAAAATACCGTAATTGGTTCAATAACGTAGCCCGATGAAAGTTCAACAACACTACCTTAAGTACAGAGTCCGCCTGGTGACATTTGTTAGCGGGTTGTACAATCTCCTACGAGATGTGATTAAGACTTTATGGCACTAAGTTGATTTTGGTGAATCTGGATCATATTTTATGGAGAAAATGTTTTCTGCTTTTCCCTCTGATGTCCTTCGGCAGCTGCCAGGACTGGGAGCTCGGAGCACCGGGGGAGTGATGGTGTTAAACACCTTTTTATAATG
>NC_041358.1:15325382-15347882 GCF_900634415.1 Cottoperca gobio
ACATTTTTTAGGAAGGCTCATTATGCAGTATGTCTTTGCTTACTGGCAATGTTATCCAACAAGTTTGCCATCACAAGAAACAGCTGACTGTGTATTTCTTGTCACACTCCCCTGCCCTATTTCTACACCGTCCTCTGTCAAACAAGGGTGAAAATACCAAAAAATAATCTAAGAAAAATAATTGGGGGTCATCCTCTCCTCATTGTGTGTGTAAAATAGTACTTTTGGTCATAATTTTAACATGCAATACTCATTTTATTTTGATGGTGATTACTGGAAGTTAAAGACACATTTTAGCTCATTTGACAGAAACGACTTAACTTTCGTTTTTCAACCCAATACACAATACTTCAGCATGACAACATTTCTTCAGTTTATAGAAACATAATACCAGTTAAAAAAATAATGTCATACTTACAGTAAAATCAGATAATGTATTATAATGTAAACATTTAATACATTACAACGAATCAGAAAGAACACTGAATATTTTGCAGCCGAGGGACACAATAAAAATAAGGATCGGCACACTGAGTTTCTGAAGCCAGAAACTGGAGGTGCCCGCATCAGTTTTTCCTACAGGATATCAGGAACTATAATGTCCTTGTTTCACCAGAACACGGATTAGTGGACAGTGTCATTCAACCAGGTGTCTTTACACTGATCAGGCAGAACAGAGGAAAAGAAAGAGGAGGTGGCGTCTGTTTAATGAAGAATAAAAGAGGAGAAAAAAAGCTTTTTATTTTTTTTTCGTAACGAGGAGACGATAGACAAGTTGTCAAGTCGAACGTTTACTTCCCAAGATGAACAGCGATACAGCGGCAGTAGTCAAGCCTCCAACCACAACAGTCATGACAGGTAAAACAATAACAACACCCCATTGCTCACTTCCGTTAACTCGTAACCTTTCCCAGAAAGCTCCTGGGTTACCTGTCTTAAAGGAGACGTGTCTCCTCTCATAATGTTCAATGAATGTCTGTGTCCCAAGTGGGTCACCACACAGGCCCCCCCAGAATTCATTAGAACTGAAACAAGAAACTACACAACCGAACAGTCAAAAGTGAAAGGGCCCACCCAACGGGGGGCGGAGTGGGCGTCCAAACCGACTGCGCTTCACAAGTGAAGGTGCAGGGATGGGGGACTTGACCCGTCCAACAGGGGCCAGTGCAGGGCTTGAGGTGCGCACTGGTGGGTGAGGGTCCCGGGGCCTGGCAGGGGGGCGACCACGCCGCGGGGGCACGGCCAACTCAACCGGCCTGTCCAGGTCCAAATGGGCAGGTTTGAGACGGTCCACCGAGACCCGCTCCGACTTCCCCCCCTTGTCCACCAAAAAGTTTTTCGGCCCTGCCTCCAGTACGCGAAAGGGGCCGTCATAGGGAGACTGCAAGGGAGTACAGTGGCCATCATGGCGTATAAAAACATAGGTGGCCGACTGAAGATCCTTGGGGACATAGGACGGAGGGAGGCAGTGGTGAGAAGTGGGGATAGGAGCAAAGTCACCAGCACTGTGCCGGAGCCCCGTTCGTTGTGATGTAGCAGACCAGGGAGCCGCAGCAACCGGGAGAAACTCACCCGGGACCCGAAGCGGCTGGCCGTAAACTAGCTCCGCAGACGAGGCATGGAGGTCCTCCTTGGGGGCAGAGCGGAGGCCGAGCATGACCCATGGGAGTCGGTCAACCCAGCCGCCGTCCGTGAGGCTGGCCCGCAGAGCGGTTTTCATGGAGCGATGAAACCGCTCGCAAAGCCCGTTGGCCTGTGGGTTGTATGCTGTGGTGCGGTGGAGTTTCACCCCCAGGCTCTCAGCGACAGCAGTCCAGAGCTCGGAGGTAAACTGGGGGCCTCTGTCAGAGGTGAGGTCCGATGGTGTTCCAAAACGGGCCACCCAGGATCCGACAAACGCCCGAGCCACGTCCGTGGACGTGGTTGATGACAGTGGAACCGCTTCTGGCCACCTGGTCGTCCTGTCCACCATAGTGAGGAGGTGAGTGAACCCCCGGGAGGGGGGCAGAGGGCCCACAAGGTCTACGTTCACGTGATCAAAACGCCTCTCGGGCACGAGAAACGGTGCCAAGGGGGCCTTTGTGTGACGGTGCACCTTGGAACGCTGGCACGCCACACAGGAGCTGACGTCATCAAACTCCACATCCTCTAACCGCAGCCCAGTGGTGGCTGTCCGGTAGGCCTGCACTTCCATGTCAGTGGCCTGGTCGGCAGCCATGCCAGCATAGTCAAGGCCTAAATGGACGGCCGCCACCACAGGTCGAGAGAGGCAGTCGGCGACCAAATTGTGCTTTCCGTATGTCCGTGGTGAACTCTGAAATAGCAGAGAGGTGGCGCTGTTGGCGGCCAGACCACGGCTCGGCGGACTTGGCCATAGCAAACGTCAGTGGCTTGTGGTCCACAAAGGCGGTGAAGCGTCGGCCCTCAAGCAGAAACCTGAAGTGCCGAATGGCGAGAAAGAGACCTAGGAGCTCCCGGTCGAAAGTGCTGTAATTCTTCTCGCTGTCACGTAGCTTGCGGCTGAAAAAAGCGAGTGGCTGCCAGGCACCACTCACCCACTGTTCGAACACTGCCCCCACTGCATAGTCGGAAGCGTCAGTTGTGAGGGCAATCGGGCCGTGGGAGACGGGTGGGCCAGTAAAGCAGCGCTGGCCAGCGCAGCCTTGGCGTCGTCAAAGGCTATGTCCCTATCAGGGGACCAGTCCACATCGGCGTTCTGCTTTTTACCCCGCAGCGCGTCGTACAGGGGCTGCATGAGGTGAGCTGCGCGGGGAATGAACCTATTATAAAAGTTCACCATGCCCAGGAACTCCTGCAGGGACTTAACGGTGCGGGGGCGTGGGAAACTGGCGACTGCATCCACCCTGGTGGGGAGTGGAACGGCTCCATCCTGCGAGACAAGGTGTCCGAGGAAGTTGATGGATGGCACACCAAACTGGCACTTTGCTGGGTTAACGATAAGCCCGTGAGCACTGAGCCACTCGAACAGCTGCCGGAGGTGTGTCAGGTGCTCCTCTGCACAGGCACTGGCTACGAGAATGTCGTCTAAATAAACAAACAAGAACGGCATTTCTCGCAGTACAGAGTCCATCAGCCTCTGGAATGTTTGTGCCCCCCTTGAGTCCGAAAGGCATCCGCAGGAACTCAAAGAGTCCAAACGGCGTAATGACTGCAGTCTTCGGTACGTCCTGTGGGTGGACCGGTACCTGGTGGTAGCCACGCACCAAGTCCACCTTGGAGAAGATGGTTGTTCACTCGAGGTGGGCGGAAAAATCTTGGATGTGTGGGACGGGGTACCGGTTGGGGGTCGTAATGTTATTCAGGCGGCGGAAATCTCCGCAGGGGCGCCAACTACCGTCAGCCTTCGTCACCATGTGCAAGGGAGAGGCCCACGGGCTGTCAGAGCGGCGCACGATGCCAAGGCGCTCCATGGCCATGAACTCCCCCTTGGCGATGGCGAGTTTAGCTGGGTCGAGGCGTCGAGCGCGTGCGTAGACCGGGGCGCCGTCCATGACGATATGGTGCTCTACTCCGTGCTTGGCAACCGCTGACGAAAACATAGGCATGGTGAGGTCCGGAAACTCTGCGAGGAGGCGTTGATACGAGTCTCCGGAGGCAAGCAAGCAAGCAAGGTAGTAACATAGTCCATTGTCCCGTTGGCGATGGGCAGCCTCTGCGGGAGCAGCGCGTGCGCAAAATTCTGCCGGCTGGCGAGAAAGATCCTGTCGGCCTCAGCAGCCAGCGCGCGATAGTCCTTAGTGAAGGAGAGTGGAGAGCTGGTGAGCGCGGTGCGCACAGGCGCAGGAGCAGAAAATACTGGCGAACTAGGCAGATGCATGGAGGATCGGGATGACTGGAGGCACCGATGGAGGGCCCATCTGAGGACGACCTAATAGTACTAGATAGATCCGACCTCCGTACGACCATAACAGGCTTATGAGCTGCTTACGAGCCTGTCGTGAAACACAAGCATATAAATAGTATGAAATTAAGATGACGTTAATATTGGCCTTTTTTCTGGATATTGCATATTGTGTACATGTCCTTACCACTCTTCTTTTATACATTTAGGTGTACATGTGAAACCTGTACAATTATGGAAGCAATTGAAGAGCTGCTGCTGCCAAGAAAAGGATGTCATGGAGGAACTCAATGAATATGAGGGACATGGTGTTATGCATAACCTGCATAACAGATCACCCAGGATTCCAATCAAATTGTCTGGCAGTTTGGGTGTTGCCGCCCCGCCTGCCAAAGGTATTTGAAGAGGGACAGACAACAAGCAGGTGATCAGCTAAGTAATGAGGAAGTTACTTGTGTGCACAAATGTGTAGAGCTCAGAAACTTTGATGTATTTATGGGAAGTCGAATGGTCACTCTGGCACAGCCACAGAATAAATAGATAAATAAGGTTGAAGCAATTACCATTGACATGTATTATCTTGTATTTTACAGAATGTATCGCTATGTGGCATACCGCCAGCTGGTGAGATCTTGTTGGGGAATACTTGGTAAGAACCATAGAATGCCATCATGTGCCATTCAAAAGATCTGTGCTACGTTTCCATCTGACAAGTATCCAGCACTTTATTGGAGTCAATAACAAAACACAATGTCAGTTCAGTGATTGAATCTGCTGCTATACAGCACAGCAGCATCCCTCTTGTTTGGTTCTTCACACCGAATGCTGAGTGGATCTGGGACTTCGAAAGGCTCCTCATCAACATTGTCTTGGCACAAAGCATTGAGTCTCGGTCAAGAGTTCAGTAACATACTGTGGCAGTGGGGTGTGGTTAGGGCGCCGGTTGCTGGGGAGAGACAGGAGTGTCCCAGCTGGAGCAGGTAATCAGTCACATAATAAATGCATGGTGATGGCCTGGTTCTGTTCTCTTGCAGTAGGCTGGGTCCCAGCAGCGATGTCGTTTGAAGCCACAGCCCAGCGGTGACACAGGACCACAGTGCACGAGAGCCGGAGAGCAGCGGAGCCGCGGAGCAGCCGAAGCACCTGTCTGTGACCACCACTTAAACGTGTCAATTAAAAGTCTGTTTGGTACACTATTTCGTCTCCGGTCATCATTCCCTCTACGGTGGACAGGTGTAGTCCACAAGTGGTGCCTGAACAGGGACATGACAGAGGAGGCAGCTGCGCAGAGCCCGCTAGGGCTGATCCTCCAGCGTCTGGTGGCCATGCACGAGGGCACCGCTGCCCTTCAGCAACAGCAGAGCCAGACGCTTGTAGATCTGGCGGCGTACCAGAAGGCGGACCGAGACCTCCTGCAGGGAATGCTCCGGTCATCGGCAGCCCCGGAGGGTGAGTCGGGAGGCGGGCCAGCCTAGCTCCCTCAGGTCGCAGTGCAGAAGATGACGGCGGAGGACGACCCGGAGGCCTTCCTGGACATTTTCGTGGGCACGGCAGAGGTGTGCGGCTGGCCGCAGACGGAGTGGGGGATACGACTGCTCCCCCTGCTTTCCGGGGAAGCCCAGCGGGCCGCCCATACCCTGCCCTGGAGGATCGGGATGACTGGAGGCACCGATAGAGGGCCCATCTGAGGATGACCTAGTAGTATTAGGTAGATCCGACCTCCGTACGACCATAACAGGCTTATGAGCCTGTCGTGAAACACAGGCATATAAATAGGAGCTGGTTGTAGTCGTATCTGGAGGCCGACTACAACCAGCTCCGGAGGGCAACCCTGGACCGGCTGGGCAGCACACCAGAAGGACATCGCCGCCGGCTCCGGAGCCTGCCCTTTGAGGACGCTGGCCGACCCTTCGCCTTCGCCCAGCAGCTCCTCGACTCGGCTAGGCGCTGGCTCCAGCCGGGAGTCAACTCCGTTGAGGACATCGTCGGGCAGGTGGCCCTGGAGCAATTCATCGCCGGACTCCCACTCTCCTCGGCGAACTGGGTCCAGTGTCACCGTCCGGCCAGCCTTGAAGCCGCTGTCAGACTCGCGGAGGACCACCTCTCCCTGCCCCGGCGGAGCCTGGGGGCCAAAGCCCGGGCCATCTATCCTCCGCAGCTCCGGCCCGTTCCAGCCCCGAGGAGGTTCCGGCCTGCCGCGGGGGGCGCTGGCCCCGGTCCTACATTTGGTATTGTCTATTTTGTGTTTATGTAATGGTAACTCTAAAGCAGACGTTAGCATGCTAACATATCATGAGATTTTCTTAAAAATGTGACAAAATGTCATTTCCACAACAGTCATTTCCATCACTTTGATTATTGTGATGGAAAAAACAATTTGAGTGTTATGGCTTATATCAGTGAAAATAATGTATATTAAATTAAATGTCAGTGGGGTAGCTGATAGAGTGAGGTCCAAAAATATATCTGCAATTACTATTCACCGACAAGAAACCACCAAAGACAATGAATCAGGGACTTTTCTGCGCTAAATAGTAAGTGCAATATTTGCAACTTGCTTGTAGGTTTCAGAACTTTACAGCAATTTTCTGTCATATGATTTTATCTGCTTAAAAGGTTAAAGTTTAGATGATGAAGTTCTTCCCTTAAAAATATATGTTTTTTTGTGTTGGGACAATAAAACTGAACATTGTTTAAAAATGTTTTTGTGACCTCTCATTTCCAACACGTGCAGTCATTTCCGTCACACAATGTCATCCCCATCACAACACATATTTTAACAAACAATGCATACAAATTGACATAATCACATTAAAAATGTTTTATAGTTTGGAAAATTGTGCAGTTATAAGTACTATTAATTAATAGTTTTTGAAAACACAAGGTATATTTAATCTTTTTTCTTTTAAAACAACTTTTTGTGGTGTGATGGAAATGATGATTTCCTCTGACTGTTAATAAAATCACAAAAATTGTATATTATATAAAGAAATTCAGCATAGCCACTAAACTGGAAGTTTTAATACACAGGATGTAGAAATATAAACATATTGAAACATTTCTCTAATTCAATTTCATTTTTCTAAAAGGTTCCAGACCAAAATGGTCCGTAGTTGAAGAATCACCCATAAATCGTTGCAAACTTGTATAATTGTCTCAATAAAATTCATTAAAAGAAAACAAGTGTTGCTCTTTAGTGTGCTTGCATACTTCCAATAGGAAACCAAAACTAACTCAATTGTATACATTGTAACTTTTTATTTTTAGCTTCCGTGGTGTATATATAGATTCATACGAAACCTTTCCAAAGGTTTGCCACACCTAGGCCAACATTATTACAGCCTGCTGCAACTAAATGTTTTTCCCACATCATCCCATTTTTAACATTTTTGGATGCCCATTTATTTTAGAATCATTTTTAAATCGTAAGCCTATTAATAAACATACATGGCACTGGATTAAATTGATCAACTGTTAGATATATTGGTTTAATCCTTCCTCCAGGGTGAAATTAAGAGGTGATCGAAGCCCGCCAGTATGGGGGTGGGGCGTTTATCCAAACGCACTCATCCGTTCAACTCGTGCAGTTTGGCATGTTTCGTTCTGTAATGACGGTCGAGATTATTTTTCATCACCGCAAGCTAACTAGACACACAAAACTTAGTCTACAACTACGCACACACTAGACGCACTGGCCTTTTACTTCCACAAAGAAATAATCGTTCGTCCATTTCTCCTGGAAAGTGCGACATTCTGCATCCAGCTTTCTGTTTCACACTCGCCATGCTGCGTTCACTGATGACCGTCTCGTTTAATATTGAAGTTTTTTTTACATGACTTGACCACGTGATGACACGTTCCGCTCGTGTTGTGTTAAGGACGCTGACTTTAGCCAGGAAAAAAGCCGAATTTATTCTATTGCAGTCTAGTTTTTTTTCTAGTGGATTTTTTTGCGTGCATTTATGAATTAGTTGAGGGCCGGATCAAATGGTCTCGCGGGTCGTATACGGGTCCGGACCCAGACGCCGACCTATTCGGACCCGGACCCGGATATTCTTTTCAGCTTTGCGCATTCACATTCGCTCCGCTCTGTATCTCGAAGGGCGGCGCTTCGCACACACCTACACACACACACAGAAGGGAGGAAAGGAGAGGAGTGAACTAGAGAATCACCGCACTCATTTTTACGGCACTGGTTTAGCGGTTCAGGAAACTCACAGACCAATTACATGCGAGTTAAGCCATCTCACGTGATGCTACGCAGCCAATCAAATCTGTGCATTCCAACCGGCAAACATTGCGACTCTGAAGTGAATACAGACAGATGACGGACAAAGGGGAGAAACACAGACTAAGAGACGAGTGAGCGGCAGACAGGGAGAGAAAAAATAACTACTCATGGCGCTCTCCAAGAAGAGAAAAGTCAACAGAGCTTTCAACCCAGAATGGACAGACTCATTCATGTTCATCCTTCCCACTGGAGCACAACACCAGCGTCTCATATGCTCAGAGACCGTGGTGCTCATTACAAGTGATGATGTGAAACACCACTATGAGGCAAAGCACAACGTTTTTGACCACACGTACCCACTCAAGTCTGAACTGAGGGCACAGAAAATAAGCACTCAGAACTCAATGTGATTTTGATTTGTGACAAAATAAAGCAAATAGGCCACCTGTCAGCATCATCAGCCACAGAGACCAGTTTAACCCAGGATGTGCTAGCCTGGGTTAAACTGTTAAGATGTGTTAAGATCTGTTAAGAGCCTGATTTATTCTAAAATTGGTTGAGACTGTTAAATCAAGATGTGAAACCGTTAAAGAAAAAGGGAAACTCAAGCTGCTGCTACACTATTTATTTTTTCTAAGATTAACAACTTTATTTTAAAATGCACAATTTTTCAAAAGCCATTTTATTTATTTTCTCAATTTTATTTTTAAATGCAGCCCGAGAAGAACATTATACATATCTACAGTATTATATATATATATATATCTGCATAGTTCAATTAATTAGTTAAGTGACAATAAATATTGTCTAAATGTTTTTGAATTTTACTTTCTTTATTAGATTTGACAGTCAGTGCAGACGTTGATACAGCTACTAGGCTACTTCAATATATATCACACTAATTCATAAAGCAAGTTAGACATTACGACCTTTGCTCGTGGAAATTTTCTCTAACTGGACCTCTTAGAATTTTAGTTGAATACCCCTGCTCTATATAATGTTCAACCTTACCTCCTTACCAGATAGTTGAGGATGATGCCCAGCTACAGTAGTTACTGTACAGATGCCAGGCAATTCTTTCAGAAGTGAAACTGAAAGTCAGCGGACTCAGTGGCCTTCAAAATATAGTTTGTCTCCAATTAAAGCTGTGTACTGTGTATGCAGAACATGTTAAACTAACTGGTGTGTTCTCCCTTTAGTTCTTCCTTTTAGTTTAAAGCAAATTCACCATGAACTCAGATATCAGTTTAGGAAACATTTTGGCAGACAATGAGCGTCATACATCGTATACATCTTATACTTTTTTGTGAGGCTTGTTCGTATGAGTGTTTGAAGTATTATGCCCAGAACCACTGGATGAGGAGGTGGCACTGGTCTGCTGATCTCTCCCAAATGGAGTTTTTCTCTTTACCCACTGCCAGACTTCACTCACTCATCTTTCAAATTTCATGCTGTCACTGTAACAAAGCCGGTTACATTAAACATTGTTGTTCTCTACCATCCTCCAGGTCCTTTGGGGGAGTTTTTGGAGGAATTGGACATTCTCCTGTCCAACATCCCTGAAAATGGCCCTCCGCTCGTACTTCTCGGTGACTTCAACATCCAGTCAGAGAAGTCAGACTTATTATCTCTCCTATCTTCTTTTGCTCTCTCCCTGTCTCCCTACCCTCCTACTCACAAAGCTGGCAACCACCTCAACCTCATTCACCAGAAACTGCTCGACCTCAAACCTCTCTGTAACCCCACTTCACATCTCTGATCACTTTCATATCCTACTCTCTCCCCCTCTGATCACTTTCATATCCTACTCTCTCCCCCTCTCCCAAACTAACAAACCTATCTCCTCGAAAACTGTACCCCTCCGCCGTAACCTCCGCTCCCTCTCTCCCTCTTCTCTTGCCTCAGCTGTCCTCTCAGCCCTTCCTTCTCCTGACTCCTTCTCACTCATGCTTGCCAACTCTGCCACAGATACTCTCCTCTCTACTCTGTCCTCCTCTCTGGACTCCCTCTGTCCTCTCACTCTGCAGCAGGTTTGCCAGACCCTTCCAGCTCCCTGGTTGGATGATTCTGTGCGTGCTAACAGAGCCATCCTACGGGGAGCTGAAAGAAAATGGCTGAAATCAAAACACCCTCACGACCTACTTACCTTTCAAACTCTTCTCTCCTCTTTCTCTTCTTCTATTTCAGAAGCGAAGAGCACTTTCTTCCAACAAAAAATTCAATCCTCTTTCTCCAATCCCAAAAAACCTTTCTCTATCTTCTCCACCCTCCTCGACCCTCCCAGTCCCCCACCTCCTTCTTCCCTCCTACCGTTCCAATTTGTAAAAAAGATAGATGACATACGCTCTTTATTTTCCGACTAACATCATTTGTTCACCATTCACATCACTTCCCCCCCACTCTTACTTCTTTCTCCACTCTCTCTTCGAATGAAGTTCTATCTCTCATTACCTCTGCCCGTCCTACCACCTGCCCTCTGGACCCTATCCCCTCACACCTTCTCCAGTCTATTGCTCCTGACCTCCTTCCTTTTATCACCCATCTCATCAACACCTCCTTAACATCTGGTTGCTTTCTTAACAATCTTAAGGAGACAACAGTGAACCCTCTCTTAAACAAACCGTCACTTGATCCTTCTGAAGTCAACAACTACAGACCTGTCTCTCTTCTCTATTTTCTTTCCAAAACACTTGAGCGTGCAGTCTTTAATCAACTCTCGTCTTACCTTCACCAGAACAACCTTCTTGATCCGCACCAATCTGGTTTCAAGGCGGGCCACTCAACTGAGACTGCCCTCCTCGCTGTCACTGAGGAACTCCACGCTGCTAGAGCAGCCTCCCTCTCATCTGTTGTCATCCTTCTGGACCTTTCTGCTGCGGTGAACCACCAGATCCTCTTCCACACCCTCCAAGAACTGGGAGTCTCAGGCTCTGCTCTCTCCCTGCTCGCATCCTACCTAAAGGATCGCACGTACAGGGTAACTTGGAGAGGGGCTCTGTCGGACCCCTGTCAACTCACCACCGGGGTACCTCAGGGCTCTGTCCTGGGGCATCTTCTCTTTTCACTGTACACCAACTCAATTGGCTCTGTCATTCACTCTCACGGTTTCTCCTACCACAGCTATGCAGATGACACTCAACTGATTCTGTCTTTTCCCAGATCTGAAACCCAGGTGGTGGCACGGACCTCGGTTTGTCTGGCTGATATCTCTCGGTGGATGGCCGCACATCACTTGGAACTCAACCTTGACAAGACCGAGCTCCTTTTCCTTCCAGGTAAGGGCTCTCCCATCCAAGACCTTATCATTAACATCGGCACCTCTGTTGTTTCCCCGACTCTGACTGCAAGGAATCTGGGTGTGACGCTGGACAACCAACTGTCCTTCAGTCCCAACATCGCTGCAACAACCCGCTCCTGCAGATGCACTCTGTACAATATCAGGAGGATACGTCCCCTACTGACTCAGAAGGCGACGCAGGTTTTTGTTCAGGCTCTTGTCATCTCACGCCTTGACTACTGCAACTCCCTCCTCGCTGGACTGCCTGCATGTGCCATTTGACCTCTACAGCTCATCCATAATGCAGCAGCCCGACTGGTCTTCAATCTACCCAAGTTCTCCCACACTACACCTCTTCTCCGCTCCCTTCACTGGCTACCAGTGGCGGCCCGAATCTGCTTCAAGACTATGGTGCTGGCCTACCGTGCTTTGAATGGATCAGCCCCTTCCTACATCCAGGCCATGGTTGAACCATACACCCCAGGGCGTTCACTTCGCTCTGCATCGACCAATCGGCTCGCCACTCCCTCACTACGAGTGGGACCCAGATTTCCCTCAAACAAAACCCACCTGTTTGCTATCCTGGCTCCAAAATGGTGGAACGACCTCCCCGTTGATGTCAGGACAGCAGACAGTCTTCACACCTTCCGTCGCAGACTGAAAACTCACCTGTTTCGACTGCACCTCGGCGAATGAAGAAAACAAAATAACTGTTCTTTGTATGTTGCACTTATATTGGTTTGGCTTATTTATAGCTAACAGTTGAATTTGTATTCTATTCTTTCTGTATGTTGCACTTCAAACTGGCTTATTTGAAGACAGTGTTCACTTATACGATTATACCTATTGTACTTACAAGATTCTTGCTGTTCGGAGTTGTATCTCCATGATTGTTGTGATATAAAGTAACAGGAGATGCTATTACAGGTCATTTAGCAGACACTCTTATCCAGAGCGACTTACATTGAACTAAGTACACGTCCAGTCTCCCTGGAGCAACTCAGGGTTAAGTACCTTGCTAAGGGGTACAATGGTGGCAGCCTGGTATTGAACTCCTGACCTTTTAGTGTTTTGCTTGGAAGGCGTACCACTGAACAATCTGATTCAGTAGTTTGTAGTTCCTAATTTTTGACAATTTTAATATTTAAAAATATTAAAATAAAGTCTAGACACATACTTCAGATAGTTAAAGACTGTAATTTGTTTTGCAATTTGTTTTACCACTCCAATCAAACTCATGGTTGGTACGGCTGGTCAAAAATAATCTCTCCAATACTCATGATATTTGTGAGTCATGTGACCTCACCTTGCTCTGTAATTAAGGACATTTTGTATTTTATGCTGCAAGCAGTCTGTACATTGTTGATGTATGTTAATATATACTATCCATACTATCGTTTCTGGAAAAATGTCATCTGCATGGGTCAGCAGAGCCACCTGGTGAACATCGAGCAGACACAGTAGCAAGCTTTTATTTGTTACGATACAGAGAAATAAATGACTGACAGTTACAATTTAAAACAGTGCTTTAGTTCAGTTTATCTCTAAAGAAGGTTTCAAAACCCAAAGTTGTGATCACATCAGTCCCTCTGCGATTCTAACCACAGCAAAATGCAACAAAAATAAACAAAGATCAGTGAAACCTCAAAGCAACATGGTGGATAAATGTGTGAATCAAAAAACAAATTCAAAACCATTAAAACAGCATCCAGATTAAGGCAGAAACTGAACGATTGACAGAAGTACAGTTCTTCGACTTTGGTTTCAAAAGTCAAAGCCCATTTTGTCTGCCATGGGACGCTCTGTGTGTGAAAATGTCTTTGTGTTTGACTGCTTGTTTGTCCTTTTCTTACCCAGGTCACTGACATGCTTTTGGAGCTGCCTGAAGGTGGTGCTGAGGCCTTTAGGGTAGGTCAGGATTTTAGAGGCGTCCACCACAAAGGCCACACAATGGATCTTGTCTTTCAGGCTTGGCCTCTTCACATAGCCCACAGTCTCAGACCTCACTGGCTGATCTGGGAGAAACTGGTAGAGAGAAATGAAAAGATTACATTATTTTAAAAAGAAAACCCATGTTATGTGTTAGCAATTATCACCAAACAGAAAGTATAGCTGAGGCTGATGGTGTTGCAGGTATTTTGTCACAAGTCAAATCAAAGTAATGTATTAAAAATAAAAATGTTTTCTGGTATGGTTCTAGATGAAATGAAAGTGAATCACCAAAGTTCTTTCAATTTATCTTGAGGGGGAATATAAACATCTGCACTGAGAAAAGCTGCTCACATAGGTATGTGCTTCTAAACATGCAAAACATCTGAGCGGCATGAAGGCGGGTTGAGGCATCGTTTCTGGGATGAAGCTTGGAAACTGCATCGCCCACAGAGTCATACTTTGCCTTGAGTGTGTCATTACACTGGAGGTCAATCAGTTCCATTTGGATGTTCACATGTGCGGTTTCCACGTCAACTGCAAACGGATTGCTGAGCAGTAACATTTTAATTTCTAAGCTGCAAATGCGCTCAGTTTATCAGCAAAATGTGCACACACAGCGGTGGACATGGTTCGTCAGTGTTTGGAAACACGTAGTGACCAAAGTTTCCTTGCTGCATCCAAGTCTCCCACAGGCAGCTCGGCTTGGAACGCTGTCACTACATCATACATGTCCGTGATCACACGGCCCTGAAGCTGGAGGTTTAACAGTGAGATGCTTGGTTATGTCGCACAAAATGACCAGCTCACATCACCATTTTTCGTCCCAGAGATCTGTGGTGTGTTTCCCTTAGTCCAAAAACTGGCAGGTTTCCTATCGCAACTCGAAATATCTATTCAGCACTTTCCCTCGACTCAGCCATCGCACCGCCACTTTCAGAATGCATCTCCTCAGTTAAGACTTAAAGTGGCTCTTATAACGTTTCCTGTCTGTGTTAAGGTGCTTATTACATGTTCCGTTTTCAGAGCTTTAAAACACAGCGCTTCCTGGTGTGTGATGCAGTGATACATTGTCAGCTCACCTGCACAGGTCTCCCGCTGCATCTTCTCCCGCATCCTGCCCACTAATCTGCTCTTTTCACCGCATCGCAGGCACTCCACCTGTCGTCAGTCCCGTCAGTTTGTCCCGGGGCAGTTTAATTTCTTATACATTTAGATACTTCTTAAAATATGTATTTCCCCGTGGTTATGCCATGCATTGATTTAATTACCAAAACCTGCGGGCCAGTTATGATAGACATATGATATTTTCTTGCGGGTCGGATATAATTGCCATGACACTGAAACGTGCACATAAATTGGATAGATAACATAAGCGTTTATTTTATTTAATAAAAAGAGCATCTGTTCAATGAAACACTGATAGCACTTTAGTTCTCAGAGACGTGTTATAGTTTCATTCAATTTTATTAAATATATGGCTGTCACGGTGGGGAAAAGGTGAGGACCCAAAACGCAGAGTGGCAGATGAGAATGATTTAACAAAAAGTGAGCTTTATTAAGACAAAGCGGACAACACAAAAGGTACAAAGCAAAAACAACAGAGGCATCAAGTTATCAGAATACAAAAAGTAAAAAGTAAACTGAAAAGACAAACCAGGATGACATGAGAAACACAGGGAGGTACTAGGAGGCACGAGGAACCGTCAACAAACAAGGGTGACACATGGATGACAAACTGACAAGGAACACTGGGACAGACAGGGTAATATCACACAGACACAAAGGAGTGAACGAGACACAGCTGGGAGAGAAAGGCAAAAACACAGGAGGACCAAATCAACAATCAAAGTGGGAGGGAAAAACACAAGGACAGGAAGTAAAACAAGACATGATACACAGGGGAGTGAACATTTAAAAAATAAAACAGGAAGTATTTACAAGATTGTGACAGGCTCTCAAGGAAATACATTAAAAATATTTCGCTTTTATGGCTCTCCCAGCCAAAAAGGTTCCCGACCCCTGGTTTATGTGATCGACTTCACACGTGGTGGGTGCATTGCTGAGGACCCACAGAAGTTCAGTGTGGAGTTCTTGAGGTCTAACGGACATTTTACAAGATAAAACATATTAGGGCATTATTGTGCTCCTGACACTGAAACAGAAGCCTGTTCCAATTTATTTTACAAGTGACTTGATTTGTTATTTGTATTCAACTGTTGCTCAGAGGTATCTGTGTCTCTTTCTTCCCTTTCTGT
The DNA here is from genome assembly GCF_900634415.1 of Cottoperca gobio. Classification (NCBI taxonomy): domain Eukaryota; kingdom Metazoa; phylum Chordata; class Actinopteri; order Perciformes; family Bovichtidae; genus Cottoperca; species Cottoperca gobio. The sequence continues at coordinate 15,340,940 of NC_041358.1, forward strand.
TTGAACCATTGAACAGCCTAATACATGCAAAATATAGAGCAGTGCTCTGAGCCATCCGACTACCCAATCAAGCTTTTGTGGCATTTTTGGACAGTACTATAGAAAGAAAGTTTCAGTTTAATCAGATTTGGTTTATAGATAATCAACTGCATAAAGTTTCTATAATTATGGAGTAATGTTGGAAGGCGGCGAAAATGTATAATAATAGAAAGGCCCCAAAGACACCTTGACTGGCAGTTGCATCTAAATAAAATCAAACAAAAACTAAATAAAAACAGTATCTGTTTTAAACTGTCCATAAAAAAATATGTAATATTTATCTGGTGAAACTACAAGGGTAGGTTTGTGGGAGCCATCTTGGACCTGACCTGAAGAACATTACAGTTTTATTTTATTTCTATGTTGTTCAATCGGTCACTGAGCTCATCAAAGTAACTATCAGCAGAGCGAAGCATCTGGATGATGGCGGTGAGTAGTAGGATGTCGCAGTTCGGGTCCAACTCAAACTCCTCGCTGTAGTTCTTCACCGGAACAACACAGGACATTGGCACACCGACCCGAATGCTGACCTCCTGCATCTGGATCACAAAAGATTGGAGATGAGGGTAGTTTATACTTTGACAAAACGAGACAAAGAATTGCATTAATTTAGGTTAAATCACATGTTTTTTCCCCATTTGATCTTAACGACAGTGAAAAAGTTGAACGTGTTTTGTATTTGTGTAGGTTATGACTGCCCATTATAATTCAACAAGAACTTTATTGGTGTATACCTGCGACTTTACTGCTTAAGTAGTATTCAATTAATAAAACACTGTTAGGAGAAAGTAAAATATAAAAAATAATGAGACAAAAACACAAGAGCAGAACTGAAAAAGACAACAAAAGCTAAATGAAATGAAAATGGGATGATTTAAATTGACTGTGTGTCTTATATTCTACCCTCAAGGCCAAAACTAAGTATCCAAAATGTAGGGCCAAAATGTACACTTTTTTCATCAGAATAAAATGACAATTTAAAGTTGATCTCACCATTTTCTTGATGTAGCCGCTTCTATAAATGTTCCTAATGTCCTGTGAAACCAGAGGGCACGCTTCATCCACTTTAGTCATCAGGACCAGCTGAGGAATCCCTGGAAACAAACAAACAAAACAATTTCTAAAAATAAAATAAAGTAAACTGAAGACACACGTTTCTACAAATTACATTTTGGAGCGGATCCGATTTACGGGGCGACTACACACACTTTTGCCCCAGGTTTGAAGCTGACCTACGGCCCTTTGCTGCACGTCATCCCCTCTCTCCCCCACTTGCCTGTCATTCTACGGCTGTTCTATCCCAAAAAGTAGTGTAAAAAAGAAAACATTGCTCGGGCATTTGTGCTGCATTCACATGCTGTCGGAATAATCTGAAAAATAACAACACTACTGGGAAAATTCATGTGAATGCTCAAGTTGGAACAACAACTCGAAAACAGCTCTTAACGTGTAGTTTAAACACTGAGCAATAAAATGCAACACATCTTCTTTGTAGCGTCCATGTTTCCACATTACCAGTTAAATCTCATAAACACACGATTAGGGAAATGTGATTATCTCAGGAGCATGTGATGCACCATTAGCCTTTGTGGAGGTTTGTGCATTCTAGTTTCTATAGTTACTATGCTACTATTTTATGGTTTGTGAATATTAACAACGTAGGTATCAATATGTGTATCATACATGTAGCATATATATGAATGTATACTGTTATACAGAACAAAATTAGTCTTATTTTGTATAGTTCATGATAATATTTTACTGTGGTATGAGGGATGCAGTTATAACACTAAAATGATGTGGGACTCATATACACTGACCCATTAAGTTGACCTTTCTGCGGATAGCTTCCAGCTTCTGCTCCAGCTTTGTGGGCATGATGGAGACTTTGCAGGCATCAATGACGTAGACCACGCAGTGGATCTTGTCCTTGAGCCCGGGAGACTTGCGGTAGCCGCTGGCCTCCGAAAGCAGAGGAGCTGAGGGGTTGAACTGAGTCATACAGGTGAACGAAAAGCTCAGTTTGAGTTACAGAACAAAACCACAACAAAATAAGTGCATCATCATGTGTTTTATTATCCTGCTGAATTTAACGACAAGCTGTACCTGATAACTGTCTAGCAGATGACCTTTGAGAATGCTGATGATGTCATCCATGTCAAGCCCCGCCCCCATGTTTTCCTCCAATCCCATGGTATCACACAAGGTGATTGGCAGAGATTTTCCTGCTTGTCCAGCTTTCACTGAGTAGGTGCGAAACTGTCAGGTAACAAGTAATGGATGGTGAAATCATTCATGACACAAATTGTAATTTGTAGACAACCAAAGACTCATTCAATCTGCCTTTTTGAAAAGGTTGCTGTCACTAGTGTCAGTAAATGCAGCTAGTAGTGCGGATTCTATTTAGTTCTCTCCTCTCTTTTCCTCCGCTCTGACTGTAGGTGTGTGCGCACGTGCATACGAAGCCCCGCCCTTCACAAAACGGAGCGAAGGAGAGCATGTGAAAGCGCAAAGTAGACACAGAGAAAAAAAAAAAACACCTTGAATTTCAGGGGCGCTGCGCTGATCCATCTGTGTTTGGGGCACTAATGTTAATCCGTGTAACGTTACGTTAGTTTGTTTATTGGACTAAATCCAAAATGGAAGAAACTAGAAAACCGCATATTTGTCTCATCTTCCCGGTGGCTGCGCAGCCAGGAGAGCAGTCCCCCAGGGGAGGAGAGAGGTCGGCCGAGCATTTACACATGTCCATGGCAGTTTATCCAATAGTTGTTGAGAATTTCACTGAAAACCACAGATGTGAACCGCATGATGGTGCTAGAGGAAAAGTCAACGTCTGGGCAACATCAACGTCGCTATAAAATTTAATGGCATTTTGTGTTAGGGCTGGGCGATAAGTCAATATGATAATTTATCGTCATTCAATGAAATCGTATCGTGATGAAATCATATATCAAGATATAGTGGTACACATTTGCGTCTAAATTCAATAACATACTAAATTAAATTGCTCAGAAAATCAAACTCAGAAACAATTGTCTTAATCTTATTACTCTGTATTTATGTGCATGCATGTCAACATTGATTTATTGAATCACCAGAAAATATGCTATATTAGGATTTATAAAAACGGACATGTCAAATCAAGCAATCTGATTGGTTCTTAGCCGTGGTATAATGAGCGTATATCACGGGTAGAATTGTAGTTACTTTCACAACAAGTCAGTATCCCTCCGCGTCTGAGAAAAAGCTACAACCGTTACAGCTGTTAAATTACATCCGTTAAGAAACAAACTTACAAAGCTTTACTATGGAGGAGTGGATCGATCAGTGCCTATCTCCAGAGAAAAAAGCCCCAAAAAGACGACATGCAGAGCTACGTGAAGAGCAGGTAGACCAAATGGAGAAAAAACGAAATGAACAGAACACCGTGAACACACCTCGCACTATGTTTTGTGCAGAAGGAAACGGAGGGACTATTTTATTTTGAACATCATTATTTAATAATAAAAACTATTTAAATTGGAGTGTGTATATTTCTTTCATATTGACACATTTGGTAACAGTTTTATAAAAGCAATAGCTCACTTCAGACCGTGCTATATGGTCATTATATCACAGTTATATCCGCTTCGCTTCGGGCCGAACCACGCCCCTTAACTGTGATATAATGACAATATACCACGGCCTGTCGTGAGCTATTGCTTAAATATATCGCTATCAAGATATGCAATAACCTTTTTTTTTGCACGGATTGTTGCAGCAGTAGCTAACACTAACCTGTGTGGTGAGGCTGGTGGTCGAGCAGCCAGCGCTGGCCTGGTTGCTGACGTGGCCTCTGAATACAGAGTTGATAGAATTGAAGAAGCTGGACTTTCCAGCTCCAACTGGTCCAATGAGCAGGACCCGAGCATGGGTCACAGAGCTAGCTGTGGATGTATAGACCTTAATACTTTCCATCATCTCTGTCCTCTTTCTGATGAAACAAGAGCAGTTTTAAAACATCCTCAATTATAATCTCATCAAGTCTTTTTGTATAGTATGACATGGTGCAGTATACTGTAACATTTAAAAAGAGGAGTACAGTAATAGCATTATATGATGGTGATCCGGCTTACTTATTTTCCCAGACCACCGGCCTCCATGGCTTCTCAAATTCTGGGATCGCTGTTGAAAAACAATATTATCTTATTTCATTAAAATATCATCCAGCCATTCAATTTAAATGTTGTTACATTGTAAACATTAACAACATTAATTGACAATAAACTCACTTTTAAAGTTATGATGGTGATCAGGTAATTAAATCTGAAAATAATCATCCCTCAGACAAGCCCCATTGAACAAAGGACAGGCAGCAAAGCAAGGACTGCATGGTATCGGTTATTCAAAGACAAAGTATCATTTTGAAAAACGTAAAAAGATAAATGCTTTTGTTTATAGGTTCCATGCCGTGTCAGGATTGACTTGTGCTTGATATAAGATTCAATCGGTTTGAAACATGCAATATTTGGTTGATTAAACTCACCTTCCACTTGATAGACTTCACACTCAGTCAGGTTGAGGTCGTTGTCATGCATTTCTACAGCATTGATGTTGTAAGAACTTCCTTGAATGCTAGAGACTAATGCTTTGTCTCCATAGACAAGACTCAACGAATCTCCAAAACATGGACCTGAGTTACGTACCATTCTAACTGCTTTAGCGGGAACGGTGACCGGATATTTGAGGAGTTTTTCTCCAATCAAGGTGAAAAGAAAGGCCTGGTCATCATGCACGTAGTTCCCAGACTTATTGAAAGGTTGTATGGTGTAGCCTCCAAACACATAACCGGAGACGTTATAGCCCACGGACACTGTGGGACAGCGGGTGTCACATCTTTGGTGGAAGGCTGCGCCGGTGAAACCATGGATGCTGGCCTTGTACAGCAGGTGGAGTTTGACACTTCCCAGCTGGGAGCAGATTGTTTTCTGCTGACTTGTGGTTAGCACGGAGTTCATGTTAGATGGTTGATGTGCTGAAGTTTCTGATGGACTGGATAATTTGAAGTGTCTGAAGAAAAATCAAAAACAGTTGCATGAAAAATAAATGTTGTTAAGCAGTTGAAGCAGTGCATCTTATTTGTAAATAATTGAACGATGGGATAAACTAAATTTAGCATGATTCAGGCTCGAAGTTGGGCAGCTTTCTCCAGTTAAATGTTCCTGGCACATTTAACTGATATACATCTATATTTAGGAAAACCAACAGACAGAAACACTATACTATATGCCAGGAGCTTCCATCCCAGGAGGCTCAGAGAGAATATGCCTTATGGCCAGTTCCAATGAGTTCGGAGAATTTGTGATCAGGAAAATTAGTTTGAGGCCAAATCTAAGTAAATGGTGTCACACTTTCAGGAACGGGGATATAGAGACACTGCCCTACAGAAAGCGTACACCTCTACTAAACACCAGGACAGACTAACTTTACTACAAAGAAATGTAGGATAATAAATAGGAATTTGAGAGGCTGGCAGAACACAAATATGCCATTCGCACAGGAAATGTAAACTACACCATGGCAAGACATTATCTGGACTTCCATAACAGTAACCCATCTACTTTACATTGGCATTGACCACATCCCATCTTCCATACCAAAAGGTGACAGACAAATGAAACTTAATCAACAGGAAGCTTTTTACAAATTACGGGCTAAACACCCAGGCCTAAAAGAGCTATATTTTACTGCTTTTTTGTAAACATGTATTAGTTTAAGTAAACAAATATTTGTTTTATGTTCTGTAACTATTGCCATCGTCTGTATTTACTATGTTGCACTGTAATTCAGCTTTTGGTGTATTTTGTGGGCCTAAATCTACAGTTTTTTTTATTTGCCTACACCCCCTCTAGATCACAGGGTCACAACACCTTTTCCAAGTGGAAGATTCCTTTTAGGTTGAATCACATTATAAAATGGCCACTTATTCCTTGTGATCTGTTTGACTCCCTGACGAATGTTTGAGGCCGAGACGTGTCTGAATTAGTTTTTAGTTCTAACGTGACTATACCATTAAAATAAAAGGCATATTAATTGAGAGTACCATATTTTTTGTGATTTTTGCATCTACAGTGCATCTGAAAAGTATTCATACCCCTTCACTTTTTCCACATTTTGTTATGTTACAGCCTTATTCCAAATGCATTAAATACATTTTTTTCTCTCAACATTCTACACACAATGCCGCATTTAAATGTATTAAAAATAAAATATCACATGTACATAAGTATTCACACCCTTTGCTGTGACACTTGAAATGAAGCTCAGGAGCATCCAATCTCTATTTATCATCGTTGAGATGTTCCTACACCTTGTTTGGAATCCACCTGTGGTAAATTGATTGGACATGATTTGTAAAGACACACAGCTTTCTATGTAAGCTCCCAAAGTTCATAATGTTTTTTTGTGAAAAAACCAAACCAGGAGGTCAAAGGAAGCCTGTGGAGCTCAGAGACAGGATTGTGTCGAGGCACAGAGCTGGGAAAGGCTACAAAAAAATGTCTGCTGCATTAAAGGTTCCCAAGAACACAGTGGCCTCCATCATTCTGACATGGAATAAGTTTGGAACAACTAAGACTCTTCCTAGAACTGGCTTCCCGTCCAAACTGAGCAATCGGGGAGAAGGGCCTTGGTAAGTGAGGTGACCAAGAACCCGATGGTCACTCTAACTGAGCTCCAGAGATCCTCTGGAGATGAGAGAACCTTCCAGAAGGACAACCATCACTACAGCACTCCATGGATCTGGGCTGTATGGCAGAGTGGCCAAACGGAAGCCACTGCTCTGTGCAAAACACACGAAAGCCGCTTGGAGGACTCTCAGACTGTGAGAAACAAGATTCTCTGGTCTGATGAAACTAAGATT